>NC_134691.1:313079336-313379336 GCF_050947455.1 Rhinoderma darwinii
CGATCGCTCAACCCCATACATTTCTCTAATGTCGGCAGCACGTCTCCTTGTTTACAAAGAGAGATGTGCTGACTACAACGATAATATTTTCGGCATTTAAATGATATAATCAGCCGATCAATGGGCATTTGCTCGTTGATCGGCTGATCGTTGCTTTGTTTACACAAGGCAATTATTGGGAACGACTGTTTTGTAAACGCTCGTGTGCCTGATAATTGGCTAATGTAAAAGGGCTCTTATATTCATGTTTGCTACAGATAGTAATTATATATCATGAGTCTTCAAGTGTAATTCTTCATCTACCAAAAATCTTTACACACGACAAGCACTTGGCCAAAAAAATCCTTCCTTGTTCAGAAACCACAGAAACTGTTTTTTGACAACACAATGACCAATAATCCGCATTTCATCATGAAATTTCTTGCACATTGCAGTTACCGTCCTTTAACCTCTCTGAAGGAATGTAGAAGTATGTCTTAGTTGATACAGTGGATAAAGTGAGCAGACAAGCGCAAACTCTCTAAACTACTCTCATAGGTGACCTGTCCTTAAAAGCTTTATGTGCTGTTATCGCAGGGCTACAAGCCAGATGTGACGCAATCCACTCTCCATATACCATGAGAATTGAGTAGCTCTGAGAAAACCTGGGCTGTGAATTAAAAAAGTGCACGTAGAAAACATAGACGCTGCTGTTCTTTAGGAAAACTTTATGCAAAACTCTTTTCGAACACTTTACGTTTGTTATTTTACTTACAACTCCACTATCTGATTGTAATTCTAGTCAAATGCTGTGATACAGCAAGAATTTATACTGCTATACAGTACCCAAATAATGCCATACAGTGATCATATACTATTGCCATAGGGTGATCACTTAATAGTTAAAAATTTTACTCATATGACAATAACATATCACTCTCTTTGGCCCGGCAGGAGACAGGATTTGGAGAAGAGAAATATCAGGAGGTGCACTGCTGTTAAGAAATAAATATGGTGTACAGCGGTGTGGAACGCAAGAAGCTGTCATCGACACGCGGCTGACAGGTCCGGGCCCTTGTGTTCTTTTTAGTGCTGCCACAAGAAACATTTTCACTGTTTCCTGTAAGATTACTATGGGATCGCTAACAGCTGTCAGCTGCATGTTATGATAGCTATCTACGCACTAATATAGTTTTCCTATCACCCCATCTACTGTAATGTGGAGTGGGTTATATATTGTAGATGGGCATGGGTACTACAATTGCCAGCCATGTTGCTTACCATGTCACAAAGACACGTGCATATTACTTCACTCAGATACTTATTCATTCACTCATAGTCACTAAACTCTCAGTAATACATGAATTTAGAAACTTATCTCTTGTATTCAGGAGCTCTTTCACTGATTTAGGTGTTTATTCATCTACTTATTTAGTCATTGACTAACTAATGCTGGAACACACTGACTTAGGATCTCAGTCATTCACTCACTTGGGTGCTTACCAATTTGCTCCCACAAAACCTCACTCACCCACTCAGGCACTCATTTACCCACTTAGGTCATTGAAAGTTATATCACAATCAGCTTCATATATATTACAGAAATAGAGAGGCTATACTTAAAGGGGTTGTCTCAAGATCCACATTTATCCCCTATTCACAGTCTGATCCTTGGGGGCCCTAGAGAGGGGGGCCCTCATTCGTCCTCAGTGTATGTTCGCACGGCCTATTTTTGGCTGTTTTTCGGGCCGTGAACGCCCGAAAAACGGCCGAAAAATTGGAAGCAGCCAATCATTCATCGGCTGATTGGATCTTTTATAAAAATGGTGGCTAGTCAGCAGTACATCTCCCTGTGTCAAAAGGTGATGTGCTGCCGACACTACGTAAATGTATGTGGAAGAACAATAGTAGTAATGATCGTTCATCCCCATACTCCCGATCATTGCTCTGTTTGAATGGACCAAACGTGCGCCAATCGACAAGTTGTATTGTCGATCAATGCTCGTTAAAGGTGGTAAATATGGGCGAATATCTACCGTGTAAAACCACCTTAAGACAGAAACAGCGGACTGTTATGAGTCTGTATTTTTGAGGAAAGTGCTCACCATGCCTCTCCCAATTTCCTCTCCTCCTCATTGATTGACAGCCGCTGTATATAGAGGCAGATACACTGCGGTTGCTGATCAGTAGTGAGGGGTATGGGAAGAGGTGTGGTGACCACTCTATTCACAAATATAGACTCCTAGTTATGACAGCTACTAACCAAACGGCGCCTCATTTTTTTGAGCCCTTTCGTCTAATAGCCCAGGGGACCTATTATTATAATATGTTACTCTTAAATCGCACAGCATATTATGGAGACGGATTCGCCCTTATACATTTTAAATAATTGTCTTTCTTTACATGCCCATAGAACATAGTTTCCAGGGCTTGCTTTTACTCCCGACATCCTTATCTCTCTTGACTCCTGTTTCCTGTTCTTTATCTAGTGTTATCCGCGGAATGTCTTGTTGATAGTGTACACAAATCCGATTACTATATAAATGTCTTGTAAAGATAACACCAAGAATGCAGGGAAACTATTGTTTACCTTACACTGGTATAGAAATGTTTTCTTAAGTTCACAACTGCAATCAATGTAATTGCACAATCTGATTTTTCTCTTTGTTACAGAAACGTGGACAATGTATTGAGAAATACGATCTTCATGTCATCTCCCCAGTCCATGTTTACTTTATTGTCCCACTGGCTTTATTAAAATTTAGAAACAGTTCACAGGCCTCCGTGCCTGCCATGTCTCAAGATTAGAAGCTTTTCGCACAGTGTTTGGAATTAGGTAGAGCTTGCAATATTTTACCAAGATCTAAAAAAATAAAGTAAAAAGTTTTATCTCCCATAGGAAGTAACGCAGTAGAAAGTGTCATTGGCCTGGAGGTAAATAGAAAAATCTGTACTTTAAATGGAAAAAGCTATGGAGAGATTTATGCTGGCGCTGCAGTTTGTTAATCTAAGAATCTCAATAGAGGCAACAAGAGTAACACTGTCTCCAATTACACTGCAAAAATTGAACACAGTCATCTAAGGCAAACAGTGTGTTGAAATCTGGCACGATGCACAGTCTACTATGCTGTATTATTATGTTACATATTATAAGCAGTGACAAGAATAATAGAAGTGAAATGTTTTTTTTATATAATTCATATTAAAATTTTGACGTTAAATTAATCTTTGGAAAACACAACCACTAAGAATAATTTACATGATACAGAACATATATTAGTATTTATAGCCATGGCCAAACGAGTTTGCCATCTATAATACATCTCCATAATGATAATATTAATTTGAATAATAAACTTCCAGTGTACTATTTCCTTTTGTATTCTGCAAAGTCTCAATTCACACTGGCGCTTTGTTCCGTTGCGATGGGATTCTGAGTTTTTGATGGCAAAAATATAGTAGTCTGTAACACTTTACATGCTGTCAAAATAAAGTGGTGGCATTTGACTAGGATATGCCATCCCTCATTTCTGAATGTGGGGATGCAACCTCTGGTTCTGCCAATGATCCTGAGAATGAAGCGCTGCAGCTACGTTATACTTTTGACTTGCTCTTCTGGCCACTTGCTCTGCAGGGAACTACAGAACAGCCCTGTAAAAGGGGGTGGGGTAATAGCGGGATTCACTGGTTAGTGGCACCCACTATTACTACCGCCTTTATAATCAGGGTCACTAGGGTTATGCCTAGTTACCCTACCTTTTCCTTATACGAACGTCGATCTAATTGCTTTAGCGGATACTCAAGGGAATAAGACCGTATAGTAAATAAAGGTAATATTTATTAACATACAGTAATCACTCTCATATATATAATACAGTAACTAATCACAGTACAGTATAAACACGGTATCACAATATTATACCGCCACCCACTTACCTAAACATACACAGAATACAGTTACGTTACAACACAATACACATAAGTTACTTGTGATTCTCACACGCTCTCTATCTCTATCCCACTCCCTCCTAATATAACTTTCCCTATACACTAAGGGTTAATACGGGATAAGGAGGAACAAGGGGAATGGGTTTCTGTGTACCTGGGGATGTGCAGGTCAAGGGTCACTGCAGGGTACTTAGGGCAGCAAGGGTGAGAAGCAAGGGTTAACTCTGGGACAGTAGGGACTCAGGGATCTTAGGGAGAGCAAGGGGTTAACTTACTCAGGGAGAGCAAGGGGTTAACTCAGGGAAGCAAGGGTTAACTCTGGGACAGTACTCAGGGAGAGCAAGGGGTTAACTCAGGGAAGCAAGGGTTAACTTAGGGAGAGCAAGGGGTTAACTTACTCAGGGAGAGCAAGGGGTTAATTCAGGGAAGCAAGGGTTAACTCTGGGACAGTAGGAACTCAGGGAGAGCAAGGGGTTAACTCAGGGAACTCTGGGACAGTAGGGACTCAGGGAGAGCAAGGGGTTAACTCAGGGAACTCTGGGACAGTACTCAGGGAGATCAAGGGGTTAACTCAGGGAAGCAAGGGTTACAGCAGGAGGAGACAGGGAGAGACAGGGTTAAGTGTAGCTGCTGCTACACTTGATACTTAGCGTGACTTTGTGGAGCAGCAGAGGCAGGAGCAGGAGCCCAGGTCTTTGGAGGAGAGAGAGGTGAGCCGGGTCGGTGGTGTGGGAGGCAGGCAGCTCTCAGCTGATCGTCTTCTGCTAGCTCCAGCTAGCTTCGGCTCCTGAGCGTACCGACGCAGGGCTATTTAACCCTGTCGGTACGCTCTCAGCGGGGAATGTGGCGCTTGCTCCTGGCTAGCATGGGTCGGCATGGTGATAATGTATCACCAGCCGACTCATGAGCGCCTGCACGAGACAGTCCGTGCGCGCGGGAGACTTGAAATGGAGACAGGGGACAACTATCCCTTGTCTCCATGGTTTCCTAACAAAGCAGGGCAATGCTAATTGTCCTGCTCTGCTTCCAACCGCATTCATGACCAGGGCTGTTGTTGTTACAGCCCTGGCTCATTATACATTATATGTATTATACATACACATATATATTATATATATGTGTATATATATATATATATATATATATATATATACATACATACACACACATACACCGTACATATACACACAAATACATACACACTATATATATATACATATATATATACATATATATATATACACATATATATGGACACTTCCCTTTACAAGCCCCATGAATAGAGACGAGCTGCAGTTCCCAGTGGGTGGCCATTTGCACCACTATTCAGATTTAAGTGTGTGTGTGCTCTGTGGGACCCCAATCTTTAAAGGGGACTTTAGTTTATGCTTTATTTATGTGGCCGGTACTGGTCCTTATTTGGTGTGCACGGTGCTTTTAATGTTGTTTGTGACTGCTCAAGAAGACATTTCATGTTTTACTTATGCGCTGAAACATTATTTTTGATCTGACAGGACAGGCCAATTATGGTTGGCTCACTGGTGATGTAAATTGCTAGGCGCTGGGATGAAATGCCCAGACGCCATCTTTACTGTTTGCAGCGCCATAACAGCACACAGGCGGTGTTCTTGTCTGTGTGTTTTCAGTTAGTGGGCGGCTGTTTAGGAACCTAGAAAGATAGAGAGCTGTTGAGGCTGAATTGCGTGTGTGGGATCGGCGGGCCATGACCTCGGCCATTACAACAGCCCTGTCGTTAACACTTGCATTGCTTGTCACCCTAAACTACTCTATAACCTTAGTTGAACAATTGTTGCAAGGAGTTGCGCAACACTTGTAGGATTCAAAGGAATAAAGTTGCAATATTTGTGCAACTTAATGCTTCTGCAACAGGTCAATATACACAACTTTGGTGGGTCTGAGTCTGAGAGGTCCAAGAGCCGTTGCCGGTATTGGGAGGAGTCTTCTGGTGGTGTGGTAAGAGCTTTGGTCAGTGGGTGACAGGCAGGAGTCTCCCCAAGTGTGACAGCCTGCTAGCAAGCAGATAGCAAGCCAGTTGTGACCTAGTAGACCTGAATTTACAAGACATTCCCTGCATCAGGGAGGACTCCCAAGACCCTGTCTGACATAGGTGAGGGACAGCCTTCAGTCGCCAGCATGAGCCATAGTTATACCAAGAGGCTGTGCCATGTGGTCATGTGTGAAATTAACATCGACCAGAGTAAAGACTGTGCTTTTGACATTTCTTCTGACTCCATATCATCTTTACTGCAACAACCCTGCACAGGGCCATACACCACCTAGGCCAATGTTACACTTAGAAAACTTTGAAGGGGACGCCATGCTAAACTTTTCTTACGATCGGTGGGGGTCTCAGAGATGGGACTTTATGAGATGGGAAAAGACATTTGAGAATGGAAGTTATGATGGTAGTGTGAACAGAGCCTTAGGGTAAAGACTTTTACTTATCCAATTGGCACCAGACCCCACAGGCAGTGTGTAAACAGGGCAGCGATCAGTGACGAACGAGCAAACACTTGAGACAACTTCCTTATACAGTATGTTTTTTGGTGAGCTGTCCCTTTGACAAACAAAATGTTAATATATACATTTGAAAGTAGACGTGTTAGATTTATAATATATCAGGAAAAAGTTCAGAATGTGTTCTAGATTTTAAATAACAGAGAGACTCCACTTTGCCTCAAGGGTATTAATGGAAAATCAATGCAAAATATATGTATGTGCTGAACAACTCTATTCAAAAGAAGGTTCACAGATACAGAGATGAAAGCTCAGAGTCTTTTCAGATTGCATTAACTAGGTTTAACCCTTTCCAGACTGATCCATTTTTGCTTTTTCTTTTTCGTTTTTCCCTCCCCGTTTTCCAAGAGCCATAACTTCTTTATTTTTCCGTGAATAGAGTGGTGTGAGAGCTTATTTTTTGCGGAACGAGCTATAGTTTTTATTGGTACCATTTTTTGGCACATACAACTTTTTGAGCAGTTTTTATTACATTTTTTGGTAGAACCAAGGTGACCAAAAAACTGCAATTTTGCCGTTTTAAATTCTTTATTTTTCACGGCGTTCACCGTGCGACTTAAATAATGGTATATTGTAATAGTTTCGACTTTTACAGACACAGTGATACCAATTTAGTGTATTTAAAAAAAAAAAATTACATTACTTTAGAGAAAAAAATGTGAAAAGGTGTTTTTTTTTGGACTTTAAATATAATTCATTTTATTTCACTAATAATAATTTACTTTTGTTTTTACACATTTTATTAGTCCCCGTAGGGGACTTGAACCAGCAATCAGTAGATAGATGGTACAATACACTGCAATACTAATCTATTGCAGTATATTGTCATTTTTACAGTCTCCTGTAACAGCACGATCGCTGTTCCGGTCCGTTAGTCCCGAATGTCAGCTGTAATACACAGCTGACACCCGCAGCATATGGCGCGGGAATGACGCGTGAGCCCGCTCCATACATCACCCCCCACACCATCACATGCTATTAAGTCATGGTGCGCGAAGGGGTTAATGCGCAACGGATGGGGCGAAGTGAAAATAAAAATGTTCTGCCGATATGCCATTTTAGTGCACTATATGTTATGCCCAGTTTGTGCCACTGAAGACAAATACCTCATAAAATATTAACCGGGTTCTCCCGGGTATGGCGATGCCATATCGGTGGACGTAAACTGCTGTTTGGGCACGCTGTAGGGCTCAGAAGGGGGGGGGGCGCCATTTGACTTTTGGAGCGCAGATTTAGCTTGTTAGTTCTCTTTGACGTTTTGCTGGTGTTTCAGTTTATAATGTGGGGGCATATGTAATCTGTGGGGAGAACATCAGGGGTATAATAAGAGGGTATAATAATGTGGTAAATAAATAATAATCCGCAGATATGTGGCCAGCGTCGCACTGATAAATGGTGCCCAATCTTATCCGCTTTTGGAACACTCTGCACATTTTGGATCGCCATATTCTGAGAGCCAGAACTACTTTATTTTTTCTTCACCGGAGCTGTGTGAGGGCTTATTTGTTGCGGGACAATCTGTACTTTTCATTGGTACCATTTTGGGGTACATGCGATTTTTTTGATCACTTTTTATTCCATTTTTTGGCAAGCAAAGTGACCAAAAACCAAATTCTGACAATGGTTTTTATTATTATTATTATTTTTTTATGGCGTTCATCCTGGGCTATAAATGACATTTTACTTTATTCTGTGGGTCGGTACAATTACGGCGATTGCATATGTATATCGTTTTTTTGTGTTTTGTGGCGTATGGGCAATAAAATCACTTATTTATAAAATAATTAATTTTTTGTCACCATATTCTGAGAGCCATAACTTTTTTATTTTTCTGTCAAAAAAGCTGTTTAAGGGCTTGTTTTTTTGCAGGACGGCTTGTAGTTCTTATTGGTACTTTGGCGTGCATGCGACTTTTTGATCACTTTTTATTGTATATTTTGGTAGGGGTGGTGACCAAAAAATAGTGATTCTAGCATTGATTTTTTACTTTTTTTTTTTTGCGGTGTTCATCGTGCAGGAAAAATAATATAGATTTATAGTTGGGGTCGTTACAAACGCGGTGATACCAAGTATGTGTACTGTTTTTTAACGTGTTCATTTTTTTCCTATAATAAAAGACTTATTTTAGCATTTTTTTTCCAAGTAACTTATAACTTTTATTTTTACACTTTTTTTAAAACATTTTTATTATCTTTTTTTACTTTTTTTACTTTTGTCCCACTAGGGGACATTTAGACTTGCAGCTCAGATCGCTGCTAGAACACATTACACTACCTACGTAATGTGTTCTGCCATTGTGACGTGACAGTCAGTCACGTGCCATCTTGAAGATCTGGATCAGGTACAGGGGGGTGATCGGGGGTGTAATAGGGGGTGCTGGCCCTTATTTTGACCATTTCTCTCTTCTCTCACAGAATATATTCTGTGAGAGAAGAGAGAGAACGAACCGCCGCTGATTTTACAGTGATCGCCGTTATTCGTTGAATAACAGCGATCACGTAACCGGAGACCAGACAAAACGGTCCTTAGTCTGTGCTCCGAGGCCTCAGCTACCTCCGTAGCTGAGTCCATGGAGTTTAAGCGCCTCCAAGGGGCGCTATCTTTTGCCAAAGTGCCGCCGTGAAAAGGTGGCGCTCTGGCATAAGTACCCTTAATGACCGCCGTGAAAACATGTATAGGTGGTCATTAAGGGGTTAAAGTGTACAATGCTCCATCTTCCTTGCAGTTGCAATTGGCTAGGATTATACAACCATTTTAGTTTCCAACACCAGTTGCAGGCAAGTTGTGCAACTGACACTAGATGTAACTGTTGTGCAAACACTAGCTTTTATCTTCTCCAAAAGAAATACTAGGATAAAGTTGTGCAACAGTTGTTTGACATGTTGTACCAAAGTTGTGTACATTGACCTGTTGCAGAAGCGTTAAGTTGCACAATTATTGCAACTTTATTCCTTTGAATCCTACAACTGTTGCGCTATTCCATGCAACAATTGTGCAACTAAGGTTGTAGAGTAGTTTAGGATGACAAGCAAAGTATAAAGGATCTGCCAGACACAGCTTCTGTGTCGACGCCCGTCTTTAATCAGTCTGCACCTGCTCCTAAGTCTGATAGAGTGACTCGATCATCTACCACTCGGACTGGGAGGCTGAGAAGTGGGAGAGCCTATCACAGCCTGGCCAGACGGAGCTAGCTCCCGCCCTCTGTCTATTTTTACCTTCATTTCCTGCTCCTCCTTTGCCTGTGATTCTGCCTATTTCCTGGCTCTGCTGCTGCTGCTTGTACCATTGACCTCTGCTTCATATTGACCCTGGCTTTACTGACTACTCTCCTGCTCTGCGTTTGGTACCTCCTACACTCCTGGTTTGACTCGGCTTGTTCACTACTCTTGTTGCTCACGGTGTCACCGTGGGCAACTGCCCCATTTCCCTTAGCTTCTGTGTACCCTTGTCTGTTTGTCTGTCGTGCACATATTGTTACTGTAACCACAATATGAATAGCACGTAAGTGCTGTGCTACCGTGCATTTGGCATGCAGCACTATCTGAATAAGGTCCAGACAGTGTGATCTCCTACAGTGGCGCTCCTTAGTGAGAGCAGAGCAGCAATAGGGGGGATGCCATCTGAAGCTGATGCCAACCACTTCGGACAAAATGTGATGCTGCAGCAGCGCCCCAGCGAGGCAGAGGTGCAGGACAATCGTCTGGAGTCCGGACAGTGCAGACGTCGCAGTGGCGCTCTGCCTGGGTCAGCAGAGCAGCGGTGCGGTGGGTGCCATCCAGAACTAAAAATCGACAGTGGCGAGAGATTCTCGCTGGATTGTGCCCGGCCATTTTCCCCACGGACAGGTAGTTGGCTGCAGCGGCGCCCCAACAGGCAATGTGGGGCAGCGATGCAGGAGAGACCGTCCGGTTTGGGTTCCCGGAGGTGATATTAGGGTCCCGCAGACGGTGAAGGCAGGTGAGCGTTGAATTACGCGCTACTGCTAAGATAGAGCCAGGCGAGGTTGCGTTCTAGTCTCGCGAGACTTCGCTGTACACGTGCAGGGTAGCTGATAGCCTATCCGATTGTGGCAGTGAGGTTAGCTGCGTACAAACTGGTAATGTACTATATAGCTAGAGGCCATATTATTGCACATTAGAATATTAAAAATACTGAGCACATACTGTTCTGTGACATCACTGTGGTCCTTAGCAATTAGCGGGAACATTAATAATTTATCATGCCTGTTCTGACATCACTTTATATAATAAACCTTTCTTATGACTTCACAGTGTTTATTATCTCTGTACTAAAAAACAATCGTTACGCTATACCAGTTCAAACATCGTGAAGGGGGATTCAGCAGTAAAAATTAGCCTCCTGTTCAAAGAATAAAAGTCAATCCCCACCAGCTGACATCATTCTTGCACTTTAGATCCTTGATAATCTTATGTGTAATACATTTACTGGTTAGTGAATGATAAAACATGGACATGGTGCTATAATGACCTTTGCACACGGCCGAGTGCCACTCGGGCCGTTTTTCACGGCATCCGAGTGGCACCCAATAGTTTTCACGGACCCATTCACCTTAGTGGGTGAATTGGGTCAGTGAAAACTAACCTGACTCTCTGATCCGTGGAAAGATAGAACATGTCTTATCTTTCCACCGATCACTAACGGGACCCGGCCGGCACACACGGCATAAGGCTTTCAACAGGTTGTAAAGTACTCAAAAGGGGTTATACTCACAAACGAATGTTTAAAACAGTAATGTAAAAAGCATTTAAAATTCATGTAGCATCCACCATGAAAGTATTCCAAAAGTTGAGCGCAACATTTGTTATTTCTTTTTGTATAATATTTTTACAAAATTTGGACACTCTTAGGGTATGTTCACACGATAGCAGGCATTTACAGCTGAAATGACAGCCTGCTTTCAGAAGAAAACAGCTGCGTCGTTTCAGACGTAAATGCTCCACCTCGTAATATACGAGGCGTCTGTGACGCTCGTATATCTTGAGCTGCTCTTCATTGAGTTCAATGAAGAACGGCTCAAATTACGTTGCAAAGAAGTGCCCTGCACTTCTTTGCCGAGGCAGTCAATTTACGCGTCGTCGTTTGACAGCTGTCAAACGACGACGTGTAAATCACAGGTCGTCTGCACAATACGTCGGCAAACCCATTCAAATGAATGGGCAGATGTTTGCCGACGTATTGTAGCCCTATTTTCAGACGTAAAACGAGGCATAATACGCCTCGTTTACGCCTGAAAATAGGTCGTGTGAACCCAGCCTTACTCTGACATCACTGTGTTTATTATGCTTCTATTATATGATGCTGTGCTTATTGTCCCTGCACTGTGATCTACTGAGACATAACTAGGGTTATCATCAATGTTCTGTGACATCACTGCGCACATTATTTCCATACTGTGACATTACTGTGTGCAATAATCCTGTCCTATGACTTTACAGTGTTTAAAACCAGTGTATTGTGACATTACTGTTTGCATCATTCCTAATTAATGTGACACATTTTACTCCAAACGTTTGGACAATTTCGCATTGGTTTGCAGCACAAAACTGTAGGACTTCTCTACAATATCAGATAAACTTTAACATGATTTTCTGTGAGTTCTGATAATTCTAAATGTTTGTTAAGGCTCTTTTAAACGGACCAATGATCGGGCAAACGAGCGAATATATGTAAACAGGACAACGATCAGCCAGTGAACGAGCAAACGCACTTTCATCAGCTGATCGTATCATTTATGCAGCATTCCATTTTATCGTGGTCGGTAGCACATCTCCCTGTGTAAACAGGATGATCTGCTGCTGACATGATGGTAATGTAATAACAATCGCTCGTCCCCATTAATTACTGATCTTAGCTTATGAAAGGATCAAATGAGCGCCGATCAACGAGCTGTCTTGTTGATCAGCTCTCGTTGTTACGGCCAAAATTGGCCAATGTAAAAGGACCCTCAGTCCAGCAACTGTCAGGTCGATGAAAGGAATTTGACTATAATGAAATAATACATTTTTCTGTGCTGTGAAGAAAAAATTTTTTTATTGCAGCTTGTCACAAAAAGTTACGAAACATTTGAGGCCTCTGGTCACATAAAATTAACATTGTCAGCTCAGTGACTCATTGTGTATTATGGACTTGATACATATATTCACTTTAATATACTTTAAAAGTTAAAAGACATGGTTGGTATAAAATGCATGGCATGCCGGTTGGGTACACTGATTGCGGTCCTCTGCCCTTTAATTGCTGTACTTTCTATGCTGACTGATGTTTTTCTTACTTCAGCTTTTACTGATTGTAGCTTGTGGTTCACAGCATGAAATTTCCCATTAACAATGCTTAGTCAGCTCTGTAGAAGTCCAAAAGGATACAAATGTCACCCCTCGATGGAGGCCGAGCTGTGCACCATGCTCCAGTACAATTCTGTTGTTCAAGGAATAGTATGCTACATAACAAAGCCACGAGGAAAACACTGACAAGAGTTAAAAATGACAGGGAGAGATTAGGGATCAGAAATGGATGACTTACTGTGATATTTAATAACATTTACATCTATTTATCTCATATTTCGGTAATATCTCTGTGTATCTATCTATCACTTATATATATATATATATATATATATATATATATATATATACATACACAGATCGATCTGTCTATCAATGTGTATGTCAGTTAATCAAATATCTATCCTCTATCTATTTGCTACATATCAATTAGTTAACCTGTTTATTCTGAAGACATGGAACCTGATTGATTGATTTACAGTTTATCTGTCAATCAATCAATCAATCAATCAATCAAATAAATGTCTATCTATCTATCTATCTATCTATCTATTGTGACACCCATGGCTGTGGACCATTGGGATTACTCACCCCCTGACGTCTGCAGCCTTGGATCAGTGCTCGCTGGCCCGCATCTCCTCCTCAGGAGACGCCAGCGCTCACTTCCTCTTCACTCTGCTTTGTCCCGTAGGGTGGGCGCAAACACGCTCGTGCCTGGCCTTAAAGGGCCAGCGCATGCACCTTAAAAGTATGTTAAATTAGACCATGATCACCCTGGACTATAAGAAGGGCCCTGCCCCTTCCTCCATTGCCTGAGCGCTGTTCTGTTTACCCGTGTTAGTCTTTGAAAATAGTCCCTTAGTGTTTTCCAGTTCCCAGTGTTCCCGTACCTGCTACCTGTATCCCTTGCTACCTTGTTCCTGTGCCATTGAAAGTTGGAGTCATGTTGTGCCGTATACTACGCCTTCTGTGTTACACCGTGCCTGGTGTCTGCCTGCTGCCAATGTCCCATTCGAGCCTACCATTTCTACTGTCTGAATTACCACAGGTCCCCTTATTCGAACTATAGACATTGACTTGGTATCCCGTTAGTCTGCTGCTATCCCGCTATGGATACGCAAGCTGCAGCCATCCCGGCGCCTGCATCTGGCAGGGACTGTCCCCTGAAATTAAGGGTGAACTTGCCGCCCGAGATCTGCCATCTTACCTGAATTAGCTCATTCTTTTGGCCACCTGGCTTGACATGAGGATCCGAGAACGGTCCCAAGAGGTTTGTCGGGAGGGAGGACTCCCTAGGCCGGCTCCTACATTTCAGCAACCCCTGCTGCCCTCATCAGCTGTTCCACCAGAGGAATCTATGAAGATGGACCATCTCAAGTTCTCTATCCAGTAGAAACAACCCAGACGCTCTTCGGGACTCTGTCTCTATTGTGGCCTCGGAGGCCATTTTGTGCGTCTGTACCCCCAAAAGCCCCAGAGCCTAGGGTTGGTTGGGGGTGACAATTCAGGGTGGAGAAGGACTTTCTTCCAAATTGTCCACCCCCGTGACCTTGGTGTCCGGTGAAAAGACGCACTAGGTTTCTGACTATCTGGATTCTGGATCCGCAGCTAACTTTATTCAGAAAGACCTGGTGGATATTCTCCAGTTGCCCACAACCCCCCTGGAGAGGCCAGTGATCTTTGCCTCGGTGAATGGACTGCCTCTGCCCGACCCAATTGTAGCTGTGACCAAACCACTGAGACTCCAAGTGGGGGCCCTTCATTCAGAGCTAGCCTAGTTTCTTGTCCTGCCCAAGGCCGTCAACCCTGTGCTGCTGGGCCTGCCTTGGCTTCAACTACATGCCCCAGTTCTGGAATGGAATTCCGGAGAGGTTCTCCAGTGGGGTCCCAAGTGCCTCAACTGCTGCCTGGGGCAGATCCATCCGGCCCAGCCTCCCCTGCCTCAGTCATTGTCAGGATTGCCTTCTCACTATTCACAGTTTGCGGATGTCTACAGCAAGAGGGAGGCGGAGACGCTGCCCCCACACTGAGCATATGACTGCCCCATTGAACTCATTCCGGATGCGTTCCTTCCCCGTGGAAGGGTATACCCTCTCTCCTTGCCAGAGACTCAGTCTATGTCGGCCTATATTAAGGAGAATTTGGAGAGGGGTTTCATACGAAAATCCTCCCCCCCGGGCCGGGGCCGGGTTCTTCTTCGTCATAAAGAAGGACGGATCTCCGTGACCCTGCATTGTCAAAACTAGATATCCGTTGCCACTGATTTCAAAACTTTTTGACCACATACGAGGAGCCAAGATTTTTTCTAAGCCAGACCTGTGTGGGTCTTACAACCTAATCCGGATTCACCAGGGTGACGATAGGAAGATGGCATTTAACACCTGAGACTGGGCACTATGAATATCTGGTGATGCCCTTCGGCCTGTGTAACGCTCCCGCGGTCTTCCAAAAATTCGTCAATGACATCTTCCGAGATCTCCTCTCTGTTTGTGTGCTGGTCTATTCGATGACATCTTAAATTTTTTCCCCAGACCCGACGACTCATCAGAGACATGTCCGTCAAGTTCTGCTGCGATTGAGGGAGAATTGCCTGTATGCCAAGCTGGTGGGGCGCATGTTTGAGAGGAATTCTCTACCCTTCCTGGGCTACATCATCTCGGACCAAGGTCTCAAGATGGGTCTGGAGAAAATAAAGGCCGTCCTAGAATGGCCACGTCCACAAGGCTTAAGGTCCATACAGCGTTTCTTGGGATTCGCCAATTTCTACCAGCAGTTCATCCAAAGCTTCTCCTCACTGACAGCTCCCATCTCTACCCTCACCAAAAAAGGCATGAACGCCAAGGTGTGGACCCCAGAGGCTGAATCTGCATTTAACAGCCTGAAGAGTGCCTTCACGTCAGCCTCTACCCTCCATCATCCTGATATGCCTCGACAGTTTTCATTGGAGGTGGACGCCTCCTCGGTTGATGCTGGCGCACTTCTGTTCCAGAGAGGTTCCAAAGGCAAGGCAGTGGTATGTGGCTATTACTCTAAACTTTTCTCTGCTGCAGAGCTCAACTACTCTTTTGAGGATTTACTGGCCATCAAATTGGCCCTGGAGGAGTGGAGACATCTACTAGAGGGCGCAGCTCATCCCATCCTGATATTTACTGACCACAAGAACCTCACCTTTCTCCAAACGGCCCAATGGCTAAACCCCTGTCAAGCCAGGCGGTCGCTGTTCTTTGCGCGGTTCCAGTTTGAGCTCCACTACCGCCCGGCCAACAAAAATGTGAGGGCCGATGCCTTGTCCAGGTAGTTCAAGACAGAGGACACCATGGAGTCTCCACAAAATATTATTGATCCAGCCTGCATTATCTCTGTCAACCCTCCGCAAGTTAGAGACATCCCTCCGGGAAAGACTTTTGTGCGCCTGACAGACAGAGGGAGAATCCTCCGCTGGGGACACAGCTCCAAGCTGGCAGGTCACGCGGGTGCCCGTAAGACCCGAGACCTGATTGGCCGTCATTTCTGGTGGCCCATGCTGCCCAAAGACATCATGGACTTTGTCTCTTCCTGCATAGTGTACACACCTAACAAGGTTGCTCATTCCAAACCTGCTAGCTTGCTCCAGCTGCTGCCTGTGCCCAATGCTCCCTGGCATCATATAGCAATGGACTTTGTTACGGACCTGCCTTCCTCTGCTGGATGCAATATGGCCTGGGTGGTGGTGGACCGATTCTCGGAGATGGCTCATTTCGCTCCGCTGACCGACCTACCTTCTGCTTCTCGACTGGCCAACCTCTTCATCCAACACATCTTTCGCCTGCACGGCTTACCTCGGCATATCATGTCTGATCGAGGGGTTTAGTTCAACTCAAGTTTCTGGAGAGCCCTCTGTAAACTCTTTGATATAAAGTTGGACTTCTCCTCAGCCTACCATCCCCCGTCCAATGGTCAAGTCGAGAGGATCGATCAGATCATGGAGAAATACCTATGACACTTCATCTCCAGGCAGCATGATGACTGGGTGCAGCTTCTTCCTTGGGCCGAGTACTTGTATAATAACCATATAAGCGAGTCCACAAGAACCACACCATTCTTCATCGTCTACAGCCAACACCCACAAATTCCTCTCCCGCTGTCTGTTACGTCCGAGGTGCCAACAGCTGATTCTGCTTTCAGGGACTTCCTGCAGATCTGGCAGCAAACACGATCCCCTATTCTGCTGGTGGTCGACCACATGAAACGAAAGGCAGACACAAGGAGAAGAGAACCTCCCCAGTTTCTTCCAGATACCAAGGTCTGGCTATCCTCTAGAAATATCCGGCAGAGGGTGCCATCATACACGTTTGCTCCCAGGTTCCTCGGACCCTTCGAGATTTTGCAACAGATCAACCCTGTCTCCTACAACCTTCGGCTGCCTCCTACCTTCAAGATCCCCAACTCCTTCCATGTCTCCCTCCTAAAGCCTGTGGTCCTGAACCGCTATACCAAGATTCCTATTCCTGCACTTGCCCCCAGCGGTTTATCGGATACATTCGAGGTTAAGGAGATCCTGGACACAAAGAAAGTAGGAGGAAGAACTTTTTATTTAGTGGATTGGAGGGCATTTGGTCCAGAAGAGAGGACCTGGAAGCCAGAGGAGAACCTCAATCCTACTCTCCTGAAGAAGCTTCACTCCCGCTCTGGCCCCAAGAGGAGGGGGCGTAAGAGGGGGATTGAGAAAGGCTCTAGAGGACAGAGCTGAAACGTTGCACAGGGGGCAATAAAAGTACCCATTTTTTCACATTAACTACGGAGTGCTGCCTATTTATTGAATACTACGTAATTTGGAACGTGGTCTGTTCCTGAGGAATTGCACCCACAGTTTGCCGGTGCTGTTGGATCCATTTGTTTGTCTATCTATCTATCTATCTATCTATCTATCTATCTATCTATCTATCTATCTATCTATCTATCTATCTATCTATCTATCTAATCTATCTATCTATCTTTATTATATAACTAGAAAAAAAAGACAACTCATGGGATGGTAAACTCAATAAATTAACATTTCCATCAAATTGACCCTTCAGGAAAGAAAATTATTTTTTATTTGAGCCTTTCTTTACATCTGTGTAGATGCAGTGCCGAATGATACCACCTGCGTCCAGAAGTCCACATTGACTTGCAATGAGGTCCATTGGGTTTCGTCAAAGTTTCCATTGTTTTGACGGGAAGAATACCTATGCATTCTCAATTCTTTTCATCGAATCTGATGATATTTTAAACTGAGCTTTTAAAGCAAATATGAACAGAACCTTATCTTTATTCTTATATGTATTTATTGATTTTTTTTACTTTTAAATGGCAGCTCTTTTTATAGAGTCCACTATATATTCATATATATATAAGACTGAAGTCTCTCATGGACGGAATCAATCTCGTTATTTTATGAATGGGATATTTCCATGTCTGCACAATGCACTTAGTGGAACAAAAGAATATGTTATTGGTCATCATTTATGTTCATTTTATATATAATACGAAAGTCAATTTCTATTTACATACTGTAAATACTTTCAAATTCACTAAACTCCATTAGGCTAGCTCAAGTTATGTTAATTTAATTTAAGTACCATTGTCCATTATGGTGTATGCAGCAAACTGCAGCTAAATCACGACCTGTAGGGGAATTGTATATTTTATTCATTATCTTCTGCCTCTGATTTGCTGCTTTATGCTTTAAATTAGATTTAAAGCATAACGACTTATGCTTTTAAATTAGATTATATATGGTTTGAATGCTGACCAACAAATACAATGTTTTTTATAGCATCTTAGTAATATAAAAGTAGCATTACAACGTGGGCCGTCTAAACGAGCGCCGATCAACGAGACAGTATGGGGACGATCGCTCGTTACTCCGATCGCTCGTCCCCATACAGTTCTATCGTGTCGGCAGCACGTCTCCCTGTTAGATGTGCTGCCGACAACGATAAAAGTATATGCTTTTAAAATGATGCAATCAGACAATGAATCGGCTGATCGTTGTCCTGTTTACACAGGGCAATCATTGGGAGCGAGCATTCTGTGAATACTCGCTTCCCGAATAATTGGCCAGTGTGAAAGGCCCTCTATTTAACAATACAAAATACTGTATTATATCATTCTATAACTAGCTAGATTTGCTAAATTCAGAACTCTAGGAAAGCTGGCTGACGATAAGCCATGTGGATCGCATGGATATACATCTCAGGAGCCTTTAGGCACAAAATGCTTTCTATTAGGATACTTATCAGCCAGCATGATTGAATAAGGGCATTGAGAAAGGGCCAGAACTCTATGGATACCTAAAACATAATTAGGGATTGCTGAGTGCCATACAAGTGAATATTCTGCTATCAACATATTGAATGAAGACTATTGCAACTACCCACTGTATGAACTCCAGAGGAAATGGTACCTTTTCCCATAGCACTGCCTTTAGGCATAGTCCTCTTATGACTCATGAAAAATCTGCCCCGCCTGTGGGAGCTGAAATGACAGATTTATTTAATGTCTCTTAGCTTTCCCGGGCATAGAGATAGCAAAAATATGGCTGAATAGAACTTTTGACAACTTGACAGAAGAGGACAATTCAAAGATTTGTTTAATTTTATTAGGAAAATTCTTTTTTTATGTTTAATAAAAAAATTATTTTTTTGGTTCTTCTACTACTGGCCACTCTCTAAAGTATTATGTATAATATGGTGAGTTAGGTGGATCACACATAAGATGCTCCTATAGGGTGCGAGTCAGGCCATATGAAAAATGTCTCACGACTGGTATTGAGTATCATAAGTAACGAGAAAGTCTTCATAGTTTAATTATCTGCAAACCACCAAAAATGGGATTATTTATTTTAAAGACCTGTAGGTTCCTTTACTCTTTTATGGGTGTGTGGCTGAGCGATAAACTGTGAAAAACCCAACAACCCCCCCCCCCCCCCCCCGAAAAAAGTCAAGGAGCTTTGAGGTTTTTAAAAGAAATATTCCTTTTGTTGGTGGACTGCATGTAAACGTAATTTATATACTATAGGTTAACATGTTCAAATGCCACTGCCTAGACGTTCAGATACATGGCAGAGCGCCTGGGTCTTGGCAGACTGAGATAAGCTCTGCATGTCTAATATCTCTGCCAAGGGTTTCTACGAATGCCACAGTCACAGTGAAAAACTGCCTTGTAAAAAAACTGGTCTTTTATGATGTCTTTAGGGACATATTAAAAAAAATACAAGAAATCTAAAAAAAACATAAAGAAGACAGTGGAAAGAATAAGAACATACAGCTACCTCCAATTCAAACCAGCCAATCATCTGAAACTATACTATTATATAGTATATTTTCCTATATTTTATTTAAGATGTACTTTTTGCATAATTTACCCCTAATATAACTAAAACAAAACATATTGCTATGAAAGCGTGAAAGTACTCTAAAACCAAGCTCTATATCTATATCACAAAAAAAATATATATATTTGTCTAGGCCCAAAAATAATAAAAGATTTGGGCTGTTAACACTCAAATACGCAAAAAGTTTTCTGGTTAAAGATCAAAACTTTTTGAGCGATAAAGGGTTAAAGCTTTCTTAATATAAAAGCGCAAAAAAACGCTAAATATTTGTAAAAGTTTCAGGGTCTGGGGATACTTCGGAAGTGTCCAGAGTTACTGTAAGTACAGGCTAGTCATATTATTAATGCGATGTTATAGTGAACTCTAAACTCTCTAGATGAAGACAGAGATGACATGTATTTGGCACTGATTGACTATATTTCATACATTTTGTGAAATTTACTGGAATCCCAAATTATCATATTTGTCCTTTTTGGTCAGTGAATCACAAAATTCACCTTTAATCTGTTTAGATTTTTTTTTTATGGCAACCAAAATATTTTCTTTCCCCTTTTTTTGTCTTTTCTTATACTATTCGTTTGCATTTTACATGGTGTAACTTCTGGAGTTGATATAGACTGATCAGTCATTTTAAGGTCCCAGTAAGTCACTATTGTATATGCTATGTCAGTGCTAATAAATAATAGTAATATAATTACCAGGTAAGTTTGGATCTGCTTACAATTTGGGTAAGTGATGATAATTAGAATCTGTATTTCGAAATGGGTAAATTTATCATTTCCATTAAATTAAAGTTTGTCTGCCTTACTTTAATCAACCAATTGTGCAATCGAAGGACATCAATATTGTAGACAGACCGGACTTATTAATCTAGAGTTCCATGGTGACATGGCATTGACTGCAAATTGCGGTAAAATTACGGGATTGCCGTAATATTTCCCTATGGATGCTGTGGATCCTCATGCGCATTAGCCCCATTTAATGGGGGAAAATTCCATGCCATTGAGTGGCAATGTGGGCAACAATGGGAGGCGGTTTGAGGGCTTATTTCACATGGATTTCAGCATCGAATCTGCATTGGAATCTACGTGAAAAATCTGCAGTTGGAGCATAGCGTAAGAGTCTAGGTACTAGGCTGGTTCCAGGACTTATCCAGTATTTTATTCTCTGAGTAACCTTAAGCAGGAATCAGGGCAAAAAAATCTAGAGGAGCAAATGCTTGGCAAGAAGCAATGTAGGTCTTATAGGTTAAATAGGTCAAGATCAATTAATTGAGCGCCGCTCCACAGGATACAGCAAATATGAGGTCAATAAGGAAAGGAGCATCACTGTAGCCAAAACATGGTACAGGGGGCACAAACTATTAACTAGATAAGTAAAGGATGAAGGTCAGAAATCTAGTCGATGTATAGAAGTGTCACAAAAAACAAAAACCAGCGTAGTCAGTGGCGGATTAAGTAGACTATGGGCCCTGGGCTGTTACCCAAACTTGGGCCCCCCTTCTCCCCCGCCGAGCCGTAACACTACCTTTTTGTGCAAGCATTAACAAACGGGTGTTACGATTCCCCTTGTCAAAGGGCTGTGTCCCTACATACTGACAGTCTCCAACCATCGCTGACAGTATCACACTGTGCAGGGACACATCCTCCTGAGAAGGGGAATTGTCTATCCGTCCTGGACTGCACAAAGACTTTTAGTGAAACACAAGGATTTCCTATAATAAACATGTCAGGAGAGGTGACGGATTCTCTATAAATCTAGGGACTCACATGTGACGACTCCTCAGATTCTGGTAACTTTTTTCCTCTTTTCTTCTCCATCCGGTCCAGACTTCATGACGACTTCTCCTGGCCATGACCCATTTCTGCAGAATTTGCCACTTAGATGTCTTCTGTTGCTCACTTTTCCAACATTTCTACACCTTTAAACGAAAACAAAATGATCATGGTGCCACATACTGTGCCCCTAAATATAATAGCACCAAACACTGCGCCCCTGAATATAATCGTGTCAAACACTGTATAGTAAAGCACCACGTGCACAAAGGCCCCTGTATATAGCGTCACACACATTCCCCTGTATATAGCGTCACACACACATTCCCCTGTATATAGCGTCACACACACAGCCCCTGTATATAGCGTCACACACACCTCCCCCTGTATATAGCGTCACACACACATCCCCCTATATATAGCGTCACACACACATCCCGCTGTATATAGCGTCACACACACATCCCCCTGTATATAGCGTCACACACACATCCCCCTGTATATAGCGTCACACACACATCCCCCTGTATATAGCATCACACACACATCCCCCTGTATATAGCGTCACACACACATCCCCCTGTATATAGCGTCACACACACAGCCCCTGTATATAGCGTCACACACACCTCCCCCAGTATATAGCGTCACACACATCCCCCTGTATATAGCGTCACACACACATCCCCCTGTATATAGCGTCACACACATCCCCCTGTATATAGCGTCACACACACAGCCCACTGTATATAGCATCACACACAGCAGTGATGAAGGGAGTTAGTGAGTTATGGAGGAATGAAGGGAGGGATGAACAGATGGAGGGAGTGAGTGATGAAGGGATAGGGGTTTGGAAAAGCACTCACCAGCCTGGAGCGCTGTGTAAAAACTTGACTGGTGGGCGGGCCTTCTTCCCTGCAGATATTCTGCTCCTTCACTGTGATAGACGGACCTGATTGGTGGGCGGGGGTCACATGGGCACGACGTCATCAAAGGTCCTTTAGCCTTCAATTCGGAGCACATTTATGTAGAGAGGTAACTTTCACTATCCCGGATAAGCCCGCCCCGAATTGTTCTGCCTGCACCTTCTCTCTGCAGTGACAGTTAGCGCTGCATAGTTTTTACGATTATGTGCAGTTCGGGCAGCAATGGGCCCCTGAGTTCCTCGTGCCCCGGGCGGCGGCCCGAAACGCCCATATGATGATCCGCCATTGAGCGTAGTCAATCAATAGGGTCAAACACATAATCATGATGAGCATAAACAACTGGGTAAGACATGATACAGCGTAAATGCCATGTGCCCTCTACTGAGAACAGAGTGACAGCGGCCGGGATTGAAGGAAGTCATACTGCAATGGTTCCCCTTACCTATAGAGCCCCTGTGCGGCTGCATAGGTTACATCATTGGTATGTCTGCCCCTGTTTTCTTCAGTTCTGAGTGCTGGTTTAATACTGAGCCAATCTGACTACTAGTATTATATACACACAGCTGAAAATGAAAAGCACATTCCCTAAACATAAATTCCCCATAGAACGAAGCTTTTTCTATATGGAAGTTAGTTGCGTGTCAGCCCCAAATGCAGAACAGAGCAATATTCTGACCTGAGGAGCTTATAGTCTTGAGGGAGAAAACATTAGAAATTGTCTTTTCCTTAAACCTGTTCTTGACCCACAGCCTCATTGGTAGTGACAATGTTACATCTGAATATGGCCCTAAAGCACATAAAGACGAGTTATCATCTATCCCATGCTTTTCTACATGGTTTGTGAAAAAAGCTCAAACATAACCATTTATTTACAAGGTATTTTCACATTATTCATCCTCGTTGTCCTGTTATAGGACAAGACAGGATATTGTCTTCATGCCATTAACGCTTTGTATGCTGCGATCAATGCTGGTCGCGGCATAGACAGGCAGAGACTGAAGAGGGATCCCCTTATGCTTGCATCACAGGGAATACCAAAGAAAATCATGTTGACCACCGCATCTGTTTTTTTATAATAAAAAGCTGTGTTTTCTTGTTAAACACCCACGTGCAACATTTTGGCTAATACAAAAAGTTTTTTTTCAAGCATGAAGTACCCCAGGACTGTCTTGCCATATTGCCTCTTGTTAGGGCATACTAAGTTATGCCCTAATAACTGCCTTTGAACTGGCATATAAATATTGCAGTAAAAACATCAAACTTAAAAATTCCCCTATTGATTTAAAAAATGAAATAAATAAGACCCAGGATACTTAACCGTAACAGCATGTACCATAAATGTATAACAGTTTTTATGCCATTTATTAAAAAATAAAATCGAAAACAATTAAACTCTCTATGTACAAGAAAAATTGCAAATAACTTCTGAAAAAACAAGGCCTCATACGGTTAAAAATAAAAAAAATGCATGACCAAAGATATGCAAAGAAAAAATATATATATCTTTCATGTCCTTAAAGGGGTTTACTCAGAATCATAAATTATCACTTATCCACAGGATTGGTGATAATTTTCTGATCGCTAAAGGATCCCATTGCTTGGACCCGCACCAATCGTGTGAACTGGGGTCCCGAACCATCGTTCCTGCTTACTGCTCGACTGCAGTGAGAAGGACATTTAATGGAGCTGTGGTTGAGCATGCGCGCTGCTGCTCCTATCAGGAATTTCTGGGCCCCATACAGCCAAGGAGTCTGAGGCCCCCTCCATTACCGAGGGTTGTGCAACGGAAAGTGGTGCACTGATGTTTGTACGCTATGTGCATTAACTGATTTTGGTACTGATGTCAATTACAGTAAAGAAAACCATGGGTCAAGCACATGACCGGTTAATGCCCTGGATTTTGTTCAATTCAGCTAAAACGTATCCCACTGTATGGCATCGCCCGCGGAATGGCCCCATAAATGTACAGTAACGTTAGTAGCTTTCCCAGGGCTGGAGTCTGCGGAGCTTCTACTAGTGCTCTGCCCAGGGACTCCGGCGCTGTTCCTGATGTCCATACGCTGTATGGACAGTGATGTCGGGAGCTTCCCCAGGGCCAAAGTCCAAGGGCAGAGCGATTGTGATGCTCTGCCTGAGGACTCCGGCATTGGGAAGCTCCTGACATTACTGTCCATAAAGTGTTGTCAGGAGCAATATACGTGGTTTTTTTTGCGGGATCTCTCAATCTATCTATCTATCTATCTATCTATCTATCTATCTATCTATCTATCTATCTATCTATCTATCTATCTATCTATCTATCTATCTATCTATCTTGATATCTATCTCATATATCTTGATATAAAGTATAGCTCTAGGCTGCGGCTACACAATGGCTTTGACAGCGACACAGGACCCATGGCCAAAAATCGCTTTGTCCAGAAGCCTACATTGCAAGTAAAATTACCGCGACCACATTCACTGTCATTACTTGCCATGTAGGCCACGGAGAACATAGTAATCTTTGGCTGTGCGACCTGTGTAGCCCCAGCCTAAAACTATATGATAGATAGATAGATAGATATATAGATAGATACAGTGGCGTAACTACCGCCGTAGCAGCAGTATGAGGGCCCGCGGCATGAGGGGGCCCGTGTCGCCTGCCGGCACGGGCCCCCACCATGGCCGGGAGGCTCCGCTATGGCTGCTACAGCGGGACGCCACTGAACACTACGGCAGAGCAGGGAGGTATCTCCACGCTCTGCCATTAACTGGTTCCCGACCGCTGGCTGTATTTTTACGGCCAGCGGTCAGGGTCCTTAAAACCCGAGCCATAGACTTTCTACGGCTCAGGTTTTAACTTGCTGCCCGCGCGATCGGGCAGCTGAATGTCGGGTCTCCGGCTGTCAGTGACTGCCGGGGACCCTGAGGAGAGGATAGAAGCAGCTTTCGCTGCTTCTGTCTTCTCTGATCACTTGTACACAGCGCTGAATGCGCGCTGTGTATAGGAATAGAGACAGCAGCAGCGGCGCTGTCTCTATTCCTCCCGGTGATCATGTGACTGGTCACATGATCGCCGGGTGCCGTTACTGACAGACTGCTGCTGGGTCTTACAAGACCCAGCACAGCCCTATTAGTGACAATCGTCACTATGAGAGGGCTGATTTCCCCTATGCAGCTCCAGTTACAGGGGAAAAACATAGTGTAAAAGAAAGAAAAAAAATATATAAGGTTCCCCAAAGGTCTTTTTTGACCTTTGAGGGACAGACCATAGTAATAAAAAAAATAATAAAGTAAAGTGCAAAAAAAATGTAAATAATAAATACACATAAAATACCCACCCCAAAAAAAAAACGTTCCCCCCCCGCCAATCATTGTTGTAACGCTAGCGCTGACCCAATTACCCTAATACAGACATGTAATATATAAAAAATGACGATCACACATAAAAGGTCTATTTTAGGGTAAAACTATGTTATTACCAAAAAAAAATTGCTGAAATGTAAAAAAGCTTATTTTTTTACTATTATTTTCAAACTTTATGAATAAAAATTCTAAAATAGCAAAAAAGGTGTGTATAAAAACGATAAAAAATGAAACCTGCATTGTCTACGGAAAAAAAAGTCGCAAAAATCACGTCGTTAGCCCAACAAATAAAAAAGTTATAGACATTTAACTAACACGTGCTAAAAATGGCTAAACGGTGTCTGGTCCTGAAGGCGCAAAATAGAGCAAAAGACATGTATCCCCCTCTCCACAGGACATGTATCCCCTCTCCACAGGACACGTATCCCCTCTCCACAGGTCACGTATCCCCTCTCCACAGGACACGTATCCCCTCTCCACAGGACACGTATCCCCTCTCCACAGGACACGTATCCCCTCTCCACAGGACACGTATCCCCTCTCCACAGGACATGTATCCCCTCTCCACAGGACATGTATCCCCTCTCCACAGGACATGTATCCCCTCTCCACAGGACACGTATCCCCTCTCCACAGGACATGTATCCCCTCTCCAAAGGACATGTATCCCCTCTCCACAGGACATGTATCCCCTCTCCACAGGACATGTATCCCCTCTCCACAGGATATCCACAGGACATGTATCCCCTCTCCACAGGATGTCCACAGGACAGGGGATACATGTGTGATCGCTGGCATTGATAGGGAGAACGGGGGACTGAAAGTCCCCTGAAGTTCTCCATCACAAACCTCGGACTTCCGGGGTCTGTGTCGGCAGCTCCGTAGAAATGAATGGAGCGCCGGTCACGCTTGTGCACATGCGTGACCAGCGCTCCTTTCATTTTTATTGAGCTGCGCAGACGTTGGAAGTCAGAGGTTTGTCATGGAGAAGTTCAGGGGACTTTCAGTCCCCCGTTCTCCCTATCGCTGCCAGCGATCACACATGTATCCCCTATCCTGTGGAGATCCTGTGGAGAGGGGATACATGTATTTTGTAGGACACACTGTAGGTCGCATTTTTTTGGGAGGGGGGACGCTGTAAGGCGTTCCCTACAGGGGGGGTGGCTGTATGGCGTTCCCTACAGGGGGGAGCTGTATGGCGTTCCCTACAGGGGGGGCTGTATGGCGTTCCCTACAGGGGGGGCTGTATGGCGTTCCCTACAGGGGGGGCTGTATGGCGTTCCCTACAGGGGGGCTGTATGGCGTTCCCTACAGGGGGGAGGCTGTATGGCGTTATCTGCAGGGGGGCTGTATGGCGTTATCTACAGGGGGGCTGTATGGCGTTATCTACAGGGGGGCTGTATGGCGTTCTCTACAGGGGGATGTATGGCGTTATCTACAGGGGGGGCTGTAAAAAAGGCACTATCTACAAGGGGGGGTTGTGTGACACCCAGGGAAGGGGGGGCCCCAGTCAAAAGTTTGCTATGGGGCCCAGTCTTTCCTAGTTACGCCCCTAGATAGATAGATAGATAGATAGATAGATAGATAGATAGATAGATAGATAGATAGATAGATAGATAGATAGATAGATAGATAGATAGATGAGATATGTCATTAGATAGATACAGTTAGGCCAGAATTATTTGGACAGTGGCACAATCTTCATGATTTGGGCTCTGCTGCCACCACATTGGATTTGAAATGAAACAACTGAGATGCAATTGAAGTGTAGACTTTCAGGTTTAATTCAAGGGGTTGAACAAAAATATCCTGTGAAACGTTTAGGAACTACAATTTTTTTTTCTACACAGTCTCCTCATTTCAGGGGCTTGAAAATAATTGGACAAATTACCATTATCATAAATAAAATGTTTTTTTTTTAAATACTTTGTAGAGAATCCTTTGCAGGCAATGACTGCCTGAAGTCTGGAACCCATGGACATCACCAAACACTGGCTTTCCTCCTTTGTGATGCTTTGCCAGGTTTTTACTGCAGCGGTCTTCAGTTGTTGCTTGTTTGTGGGTCTTTCTGCCTTAAGTTTTGTCTTAAAGAGGCTCTGTCACCACATTATAAGTGCCCTATATCCTACATAAGGAGATCGGCGCTATAATGTAGGTGACAGCAGTGCTTTTTATTTTAAAAAAACTATCTGTTTTCACCACTTTATTAGCGATTTTAGATTTATGCTAATGAGTTGCTTAATGCCCAAGTGGGCGTATTTTTACTTTAGACCAAGTGGGCGTTGTACAGAGGAGTGTATGACGCTGACCAATCAGCATCATGCACTCCTCTCCATTTATTTAGTCAGTGCATAGGGATCCTGCTAGATCCTTATGTGCTGTCTTATACTAACACATTAACGATACTGAAGTGTTTAGACAGTGAATAGACATTCCACGGGATGTCTATTCACAATCCCTGCACTTCGTTACTGTTTCTGTGCTAGTTACAGCAGAGGAAGCGTAATCTCGCGAGATTACGCTATAGATGACAGGTTACAGGGAGATTACGCTTCCTCTGCTGTAACTAGCACAGAAACAGTAACGAAGTGCAGAGATTGTGAATAGACATCCCGTAGAATGTCTATTCACTGTCTAAACTTTTCAGTATCGTTAATGTGTTAGTATAAGACAGCACATAAGGATCTAGCAGGATCCCTACGCGCTGAGTAAATGAATGGAGAGGAGTGCATGACGCTGATTGGTCACTGATTGGTCAGCATCATACACTCCTCTGTACAACGCCCACTTGGTCTAAAGTAAAAACACGCCCACTTGGGCATTAAGCAACTCATTAGCATAAATCTAAAATCGCTAATAAAGTGGTGAAAACAGATCGTTTTTTTAAATAAAAAGCATTACTGTCACCTACATTATAGCGCCGATCTCCTTATGTAGGAAATAGGGCACTTATAATGTGGTGACAGAGCCTCTTTAAAGGGAAGGTGTCATGCTTTATTTATTTTTTTAATTATTTTGATTTTTATATAATGTAAAGAATTTTTTTTTACATTTATGTTATCACTTTCAACTTTGTAATGTATTAATACTTTTACTTCTCTATGGGGGCTGCCATTATTTTTTTTCATCTCTGTATGTGTCGATTAATGACACATACTATGATGCTATACGGCACATACAATCCCATAGAGAATGCGAACGGGAGTCGTTCCATTTTCAGAAGCGTGCGCCGTCTGTGTGTGAACTGTGCTTGCGCAGTTCACACACAGACCAGAACAAAGCTCGTTCCTAGAAAGCCATTGTCATGTGGATCGGAAGCCGCTGTCGGACAGTAAGATGATGACTGCCGGAAGCGGCTTACGGCCATATGTTCAACGAAGCGAAGGCGCAAGCTAGAGGAACTTGGTAAGACGCTCAGAAAATGGCGGCACACAGTGTAGGCGGTTTGAAGATATTAAAATTCCTCCCCCTCCTGGCACTAGCCAGAAGAATGGAGGGGGGGATTGTGTGTCCACCCCAAATTTGCAGCAGAAATCAATGAGGTTGCTTTACCACAGTGACCATGCTGCAATTTTGGGAACTGCTCCCTCTAGTGGCCAGCACATGGAAATTTTATAAATTAGAATCTAATTTATAATATTTTCTGACTTGTGAAAAACATTAAAACAATGTGTAATCAGATATATACTCATTGTTTAACGGAAAAAGAAAAATTCTAATAACACATTTCTGTACTGTGAAGCGACGTCCAATCAACCTTGCTGCATTTGGTTGAATCTGAGCAGAAAGTATATCCCTGAACACTTCAGAATTCATCCGGCTGCTTCTGTCTTCAGTCACATCATCAATAAACACTAGTGACCCAGTGCCTTTGGCAGCCATGCATGCCCATGCCACCACTCTGCCTCCACCATGTTTTACAGAGGATTTGGTGTGCTTTGGATTATGAGCCGTTTCAAGCCTTCTCCCTACTTTCTTCCTCCCATCATTCTGGTACGGGTTGATCTTAGTTTCATGCTGTTCCAGAACTGGGCTGGCTTCTTTAGATGTTGTTTGGCAAAGTCTAATCTGGCCTTTCTATTTTTGATTAATGGTTTGCACCTTGTGGTGAACCCTCTGTATTTGCTCTCATGAAGTCTTCTCTTTAGGGTAGACTTAGATACTGATACACCTACTTCCAGGAGAGTGTTCTTCACTTGAGTAGATGCTGTGAAGGGGTTTTTCTTCATCATGGAAAGGATTCTGCGGTCATCCACCACTGTTGTCTTCCGTGGACGTCCAGGCCTTTTGGCGTTCACTAGACCACCAGTGCACTATGTTTTTTTCAAGAATGTACTAAACTATTGATTTGGCTACTCCTAACATTTGTGCTCTCTCTCTGGTGGATTTCTTAATTTTTTTTCTGCCTAACGATGTTTTGTTTCACTTGCATTGAGAGCTCCTTTGACCTCATGTTGTGGGTCTGTGTGTTGTCATGTTCACAGCAACAGCTTCCAAATGCAAATGCCACACCTGGAATTAACTCCAGACTTTTTACCTGCTTAATTGATAATGGATTAACGAGGGAAGAGCCCATGCAGCCCATTAAATAGCTCTTAACATAATTGTTCAATTACCTTTGGTCCATTGAAAAATTGGCAGCTACATATTTAAGAGCTGTAATTCCTAAACCCTTCCTCAAATTAGGATGTGAATACCCTCAAATTAAAGCTGACGGTCTGCATTTTAAGCCCATATTGAATATATAACTGTATGGTGGTGGGGGTCGGATGGCCCCTTTTTTTCATGCATGTGGCCGGGCCCCTAATGGTAGTACCACTAGTACTGCCCTGATGGCGGCCCTCACTGCTCCATTCAATGTCTATAAGAATGACGGAAATAGCTGAGGCTGCATTCTTTTGTTATGGATTTATGGCAAACCGTGTATGAAAATATATAAGTGTATTTTTCCTCATGATTGCATAGCATTCACTATCTAACTGTAGCCAGCCCGGTGAATAGATGATGTCCACTGGTCTGGCTACAGAGACTCTTGGCGATCAGCTGTCATTAGCAGGACAAGGTGCAACCAGTTAGTCATGGCCAATCGTGTAATATATGGTTGGGCTGGGTCTACCAGAACGAGAGACTTTTTTGGCATCAATTGCCATCTACGATGTTCATATACCCTAATAGAGAATATAGAAATATGTTGTCTTCATGACGTATTGACCTTTAAGAAACTACGCATCCACCTTCCGGTCTCTGAAAGGATCAGCGAGGAGATCCTACGAATGGCAGCAGCTCACCACATAGACATCATAGTTCCGTCCCGTCTAACAGAGAGTTGTGCCGATCTCTTATCGCAACTCTCTCAGGTTAGTATCATGGTTCTACTTTGACATTTGTGCGTCACCGAACCAAGCAATATTGCCCAAGGTAGCGTACATATTTTTCATTGCGTTATCTGGCCTACACAAATTACATATAACTAATTAATTTCTCTTGAATAATGATAATCATTTGTTACATTGTTTTAATTTGAATCATTACACAATATTTCATCTTACCTCTCTAGATGTTACATATGTAGCAAAATATTAAAAGCACTCTGTTTTCCTTCACGTTGAATTGATTTCTGCCTATAGACAAGAAAAATAAATACAATTACAGTGAATTCAATGCTAATAGGCTGGCAGTGTTTTTCTGTTCCTTATTTCAGCAGCTAATGAAGTGTTTCAGTACAATGCTTTATTACTCCCATAGAAATTAAAGAAGACTAGTTAATGATGCTATTTTTGCACCCATCCCTTTGATGTCCATAAATATCCTATTAGTGTCATTCTGGTTGCCGATGAATTTATGTGTGCTTAGATGTAGTTGTAATTTGCATAATAGGAAATAGCAAAGTATTTTTTAAGATGAGAAAATGAAGAAAGGTGAATTAAAGCTAGTCATTTTAAAGCTAGTCATTTTAAAGATAGTCATTTTAAAGCTAGTCATTTTCATAGTGAATATTTGAACAGGATCCAGGGTCTACAATGTTACCCTTAAAGATTGCAACACTGCTACTGTTGGCAGTACTGATTTTATTGGTAAATGTATATCATGGGAATCATACATTCATTCTTATAGACATAACCAATGTCCATGGCATAACATAAATAGTATACATAAGCATAGGACCCATATGTGATTCTTACAAAAAGTTAGAGTGGATATGGTAGAGACGATCACAAGAAGATTTTTTTGTTCTACTACTGTATATCACAAAGGTTAGAGGGTAAGCACCCCCTAAAACCTACAAAGACAGTATTGCCAGGACTATGAGTGGATAATTCAAGGTACATTTTAGTGTTAGGGCTAAGGCTTCGTTCACATCTGCGTCAGGACTCCGATCATGGGTTCCGACTGAGCTTTCCTTCTGAGGAACTCATGAACGGAATCCTGACTGAAACAAACGGAAACCATAGGGTTCCGTTTGCATCACCATTGATATAATTTGTCTCAGTTGTGCAAGGGTTCTATCAATTTGACAGAATGAATATCGTAGTGGACTATTGTATTGCTTCCGTCAAAACTTATATTCTGCAAGTTATCAGAGAAATACAGAATTCTCAGCATTTAAACAAAGGAGCAACAGATTGGCAAGTGATGTGTGGTTGCCACATACCAGTACTAGTAGTATCTAGTAATAATAGTTAGTATCACCAAAGTAAAAAGTAATATTGAAGGTTCTGACCTGCGAGCAAATAAAAATAAATATAGGGTGACTATGTGTAAAATATTCTCATTAGCTGTTTTCCATTTTACATGGTTCCTATCTATAATATAATGACTCAGGGGCCCGAAGTGAATGTGTCATTTTACTACACTTAACAATTCGTTTTAATTAGTTTATTAAGTTAGTTAAAAAAGGAAAAGGCTGTTTAACTGACCATTGCTGCTTTTCATTGAATGTGACTTATTGCCACTTCAGATTTATTGCCACTTATAGAAATAAGATGATCCGGTGCTGCCAAGAATGCACCACCAAAATAATCATTGTCTCTGATAAGCAATCGGACCAAAATGTCTTATATTGGGGATCAAATATTATTGCTGCGAACCATAACATTTTAGTAGGAGGTAAATGGAATAAGGATAGAATAAGCCAATGTCAGGACCAGAAATTAGGAATCAGAGAAGAACTGTAGACCAGGACAAACACTAATGTTTAAATAACCCGTCAACAGTGACACCATCGGACTGTGTTGCTTGCCATCCGTGGTGTGTGGTCTGGGGACAGACCACCCCTGCTTAAGCGGGAGCCACACGTAGCCTGGCACCTTGGGATAGCAATGTTATTGAGAGATTGTATAGCGCTGTCAGATTACTTTATGTATGTATCTGATATTTAGTTATTGGTTACATATGTTGGTATTATTGGAGCACTGTAGAGTTTAACTGTACTATATTAGGCATTGTGTGGCACTGCTGCAGCTTAGGTATACTATATTATAAGTTTGTTGGTGTTGGCACTAAATAGCATTCTTATTTAGGCAAATGTATGGAAGTTAGATTTGGCCAATGTATGGCACTATTATTTTAGGAACCCCAATTTTATGGTAATTATACTCAGGCATTGTACAGTGTAGCTCTTTTTACACTATAGGGCAGAAGACACTGCACAGGGCATTATCCAACCTAATGGTTGACATGGCAATTCAACCTGTAGGGTGCTTATCAGAAAAGAAACAGCCACGTCCCCTGGGGGAAAAAGTCTTGCTAGTTATATAAAGGATTTTCCCCATGAATTTCAAGAATTATGCCTCTCCTTCGATTGATTAGATCAATTAAAACACCCAGTCATATTCATAGACCGAGTATGATATAAAAGTAAGTAACTTGAAGGGAAAGGGGAAGAATGCAAAAGTGTGTGGGAGAATAAGGCCGAGTTCACACAGAGTTTTTTGCAGGTGGAAAATCTGCCTCAAAATTCCATTTGGAAGTTTGAGGCAGATTTTCCTCTGCCTGCATGCCGATTTTCGTGGTGTTTTTCGCCTTCGGCCATTGAGCGCTGCGGGCATAAAACGGCGCGAAATACGCTTTCTCTGCCTCCCATTGATGTCAATGGGAGGTCAGAGGCGTAATCGCGCAAAGATAGGGCATGTCTCTTCTGTCTCCAGCGAGCCGGTTTAACAGCTCACGGGAGAAAACCGCCCCCGCCTCCCATTGACATCAATGGGAGGCATTTTCAGCCGTTTTTTGCGGAGTGGTTTCCGCGTCAAAAAACTCAGTGTGAACATACCCTTAATGTGACTTATGGAATAAATTCTTTATTAATTATAAATACTATTGATGTAAAAAATCAACAGTAGGCATAAATTGGACGATTAGAGACCCCTATTTTTCTGCATCTAAAGGAGACAATTAACCCTGGTTACTAATATGTGCCCTACCTTGCTATACTAAAGTCCTCTATTGATGTTGGCCGTGCATAGAGAAGGTGCCTGTAGAGATGGATTGTAAAGGTGGCTTATGTCCACACCTGGGTTAGGACAGGACCTTCTATGTCAATACCAGTGTGCACTCTAGTTGCTACATGTGCCTTGCCTATGTCAATGTACTTATCACAAATGGGGTTGGATTATATATATATATATATATATATATATATATATATATATAAAATGATGTGGCACAAAGAGTGGTGGTGAAGTAACTTATCTACAATTGAAACTGATGCTTCGTTCTGACCTAATGTAGGTGTAGCAAGGCAAATGGGATGGCAGTTCTATCGATAGGCCAATCTCCCTGTTAGATGTACTGCCAAAAGCGCTATGGTTGTGTACCCGAGTACTGACTGCTGCTAACCAGCGCTAAGCCTCCTCCACCCGTGGGATGAATGGAGGAAGCATGAGAGCGATGGGAAGGAGCAGGCTAGATGGAGGCTGTGAGAAGCATAGTGTGCTGCTGCCCTGCCCTCCAGTGACTCCGCTCTCGACCAGAGCGGAAACGGTCAGGCGGCTTGTCTGAGAGCCGGACCTCAAGTTGAATAAGGGTATGTTCACACGGCAGCATCCATAACGGCTGAAATTACGGGGCAGTTTTCGGGAGAAAACAGCCCCATCATTTCAGCCGTAACGGCATGTGCAGGCGCTTGAACGCCCCGTCCATTACGGACGTAACTGGAGCTGGTTTTCCATGGAGTCCATGGAAAACGGCTCCATTTACGTCTGAAGAAGTGACATGACACTTCTTTGGCGTGGGCGTCTATTTACGCGCCGTCTTTTGACAGCGACGCGTAAATATACACCTCGTGTGAACAGACAAACGTCAGCCCATTGCTTTCAATGGGCAGATGTTTGTTAACGCTTTCAAGCCGTAATTTCGGACGTAATTCGGGGGTTAAAACACCCGAATTACGTCCATAAATAGGCCGTGTGAACATACCCTAAGGCTGGGTTCACACACCCTATTTACGGACGTAATTCGGGCGTTTTAGCCCCGAATTACGTCCGAAAATACGGCTCCAAAGCATCGGCGCACATCTGCCCATTCATTTGAATGGGTTTTACGATGTACTGTGCCGACGGTCATTTTTTTTATGCCCCGCTGTCAAAAGACGGCGCGTAAAAAATACGCCCGCGTCAAAGAAGTGCCTGTCACTTCTTGAGACGTAAGTGGAGCCGTTTTCCATTGACTCCATGGAAAAACAGCTCCAATTACGTCCGTAATGGACGCAGCGAAAAGCGCCTGCACTTGCCATTACGTCTGAAATTCCGGAGCTGTTTTCTCCTGAAAACAGCTCCGTAATTTCAGCCGTAACGGAGGCTGCCGTGTGAACATACCCTTAGAATAGACTGTTAGCTATATTAAAATTAGGTTATAGGGCTAGGTGCCTCTGTTTATTATTAAAAACTATAACGCCCAACGCGTGTTTCGACTGTATTTCTGGCTTCTTCTAGGGGCGGGGATCGCTGGGTTAACAGCCCTTTTATGTGTCAAAAATGGATTGACACCCAAAAGAGCCAATGGGAACAATTTGAATATGTTACAATGTGAAAAACCATAGCTAGTTAGATACTCAGCTATGTCTATGGTCTATATGTACAAATACAAGTGGACACAAGTGGGTAAAAAATAAAAATACCCACTGACTAAACTTTAAGGATTTAAACACATATTATACATTGCTATAATTAAACAAAGCAGTAGAATAATGGAAAATGTATACAGATACCAAGTCAGAGTGGGAACATGACAGTATGATAGAGCATGGCCAACATCAATATATGACTTTAGCAAGGTTGGACACATATCAGTAACAAGGGTTAATTGTCTCCTTTAGAAAAATAGGGGTCTCTGCAATCGTCCAATTTATGCCTACTGTTGATTTTTTTTTACATCAATAGTATTTATAATTTATAAAGAATTTATTCTGTAAGTCACATTAATTCTCCCACATACTTTTCCATTCTTCCCCTTTCCCTTCAATTTACTGTCTATCTATTGGTGGTGCACACCTTGTGTGGTTCCTCTGTAAATCATTTTTGAAATAAAAAATTTTTGAGGGCATTTGCAATTTTTTCTATATGATACAAAAGTAACCATTATAGATTAGTACAACTAAGCGTATAAAAGTACTAGAATCAAGTGTACATGTTTTGCTGATACTGATAGAATTGAAGTCTTCACAGATATTTACCATCTCCAATTACCTCCGTCAGTGCAGATTTTATATCAGATAATCACTAAGCCTTGCTTATGACATGCTGACTATAGAGTTATCAGGCGTCATTCTTGCCCAGACCTGAAGCTTTCTTACAGAATCTCAGCTTATTCCCTGTAGTCAGTGTCAGATTGCGACATGAAGGGACAATCAGTAATTCCAGATAAAAGTGATGACTATATAGTAACTAGTTTTTTTTAGAGATAAACTGTGGCATTAATTATTAGGTTATTATTTAAAGCGTATGTGCTCAAAAAATTTATTAAATGATTTGTCTCAAAATATAGCATATATGGACATCATACAAGGGGATCTCCCACTCGTGACCCCTTCTGTGAACCGGAATAGAGTCGCTCTGGCGGTCATGAGAGGTCCATGTATTACATGAATGGCCATTTATCCGAATGGCGGCAATGTAATACTACATATACTACAGCTTATCTACATTGTTTATAGAGAGTGTGAGGTAGTCTGAAATCCACCCCATCTTATAAGAGGCCCTGGATACTGTCCATACCCTTAGCTTTCCAATGAAGCTCTTACTATTTAGGTTGGCTACTGTGTATAACCCTTTCAGGACCAGACTAATTTTCGTTTTTATGCTTTTGGTTTAATTTTTTAGTTGACACAGCCATATGAGGGCTTAATTTTTACGGGACAAATTGTTCTTTCTAATGGTACTATTTAATATTATGTCTGATGTAATGGGAGAGCTGTAAAACATTCAGAATGGGGTGGAATTGTACGATGTTTACTGTACGATGAAAAATATACATTACCTTTATTCTGCGGATCAGTACGATCACAGTGATGCCAAATTTATATTGTTTTTTTTTATATTTTAGAACCTTTAAAAAAATTGAAATGTTCGCCATATTGTGACCCTCGTAACTTTTTTTGTATTTCTGTGTACAGAGCTGTGTAAGGCGTCTTTTTGTACGTGGAAAGATGCCATTTATATTAATACCATTTTGGGGACTGTCTGGCATTTAAATAACTTTTTATTACATTTTTTGGGACTTGAAGTGACAAAAAAACTGATTCGGTAATTTTTACCTTATTTCCCGCTATGGCGTTCACTGTATTGCAATTTTTTTATAGTTCAGGCATTTTTGGACGCAGGGATACTTAATGTGTTTATGTTTATTTTTCTTTATTTATTTTTATATGGGATCTAGGGGAAGGGGGGTGATTTGAATTTTTAACTTTTGTTATTACTTTTTTTTTAGCCTCCCTAGGGGGCTTGAACCTGCGATCATTAGATCACTTATTCCATAGACGGCAATATCAAAATATTGCAGTCTATGACAAAATCAGTGCATTGCTATTGAGACCTGCCACAGGCATGTCTCTATAGCAATCTTCCTATAGCAGGGCAGGGAGCTTTCAGAAGACTCCCACCTGCTAGAGGAATACCCCGGCTCCCGGGAGCTGGTGACCAGTCCCTAAGTGAAAGGGGCAGTAAAAAGGCCTCAGTTGCCGGTGGTCACATCTGAGACCGGCATCTGAGGGGTTAAATGCTTGTGATTAGAGATGCTGTGCTGTGGCACCCGCTCGGCTTCTGAGTAAGCGCCATTTTTAAAAACCCTTTCCCGAAGTAAATCACCAGTAGAGCGACAGGAAAAGGATAAGCACAAGCCCATAACCACAAGTTCTCAAGCAAGTCAGTCAAGAAGATTACTGATTATAAACTACAAGGAACTAATCCCCAAGTGAAAAGGGAGAGTATCAGGTAGTTGTGAGAATTGAGTCTCAGTTAGGCTGAAATCACACAAGCAGTTTTGTAGCAGTTTTTTGTGCAGGCTCTTCTGTATTTTGTAGGCCTCAGAACTTTGCTGAATGGGGAATTCCCCGTCACCTAGCAACTCATTCGCAAAACACAGATGGCATACGGACAGCACACGAATGGCATCCATGAGCCGTCTGTGGTTTTCACATCCTCATAGACTTGAATGAGTGAGACTGAGCCGCAAACACGGACAGGAATACGGTAGTGTGTATGGGGCTATAGCAATGAATGGGTCATTGTGCTATCCATTAAAAAAATGGATAGGACACTGACGAAACCAACGGGTGTGTACATGTAACCAATGAGAAATGTCAAGATCCCCATGGGCAACATGTACTACAGATGGGGGGGGGGGGGCCTAACGGCTAGTCTTACCCTAAGTTTATACAACGATGACTTGACTCACTCAACCTTTTAACATGTATATGTATATGAGTACATAAGAAACTTTAAACAGAGCACTCCAGGAGGAGAAGTCCTTCTTTTTTTTCCTTCCTTTATAATATGATTAAATACACTTGGGGAAATTTACTAAGCAAAAATGCCCCATAATTGTGGTGCAAATTGCAACAAAAAGTGAGGTTTATGTTATGCACCAAATTTATTGTGTTTCAGACCTTTTTTACATCTATAGTGACAGTTTTGAAAACTGTCTTGAAAAAGAGGGGGGTTTAAAAGGTGTGCGCCATTTAGGCAGGGCCGGCCTTATGGGGTGTATGACATGTGCGAGTGCACAGGACACTGCAGCCTCCCAGCATGTAGGGGGCACCACTGTGCAGGCCATTTGACCTCTGTTTTCTGCTCCTTGTTACACACACGGAGGCGGAGGAAGCAGAAACATCAAGAGCAGAGGAGGAAGCTTCGACCACAGCCCGTCCTGCAAGAAACCTGTGAGCAAGTAGAGATGGTAAGTGACTATTTGTGTACATATGTCTCTGTGTGTATATGTTCTAGTTTGTGTGTGTGTGTGTGTGTGTGTGTGTGTGTGTGTGTGTGTGTGTGTGTCTGCCTGTGTGGGTACATGTATCAGAGTGTGATATCTGTGGTGTTTCATAGGGCTGCAGGTAACATCTACTACATTATCTGTACTCAGAGAGTTATCACTGTGTTATATGTGGTGTTACTTAGGACTGCAGGTAACATCTACTACATTATCTGTACTCAGGGAGTTATTACCGTGTGTTATCTGTGGTGTTACATAGGACTGCAGGTAACACTAATACAGTATCTGTACTCAGAGAGTTATCACTGTGTTATCTGTGGTGTTACATAGGACTGCAGGTAATATCTACTAGATTATCTGTACTCAGGGAGTTATCACTGTGTTATCTGTGAGGTTACATAGGACTGCAGGTATCATCTACTATATTATCTGTACTCAGAGAGTTATCACTGTGTTATCTGTGGTGTTACATAAATAATCTAGTAGATGTTATATGCAGTTCTATATTTTATCTATTATATATGGGTCTGTGCATGTATATATGTGTTTGTATGTATGTATGTATATATATATATATATATATATATATATATATATATATATATATATATTTACCTATGTGTTTGTGTGTGTGTATATATATATTTGCCTGTATGTCTAAATTTCTTTATGTATGTACAGTATATATGTTCCAGTATGTGCATGTCTATATATGTGGTTAATTTTTAATTTGTGGAGGGCAGCAATAGAGGGTCCCACACAGGGCGCCATCCAACCTAAGGCTGGCACTACATTTAGGGACAAAATATTGGTGTAAATGTATGTTAGTCATGAGGTGTTGTAAGGAATGGAAAAGTATCTAACATGTCTATCTAGTTATGCCAAATTTATCATAGTGTGTGCACCATTTTGATAAATTTGACACAATTAGCACCATCTTTGCAAACTCCTAATTAATAGACATATAGAACAAATTATTTGTATATATCAAATAACAATGAGAAGAGGTAATAATTTCATATAAACAATACAGGAATGATAACCGTGTATCTGAACTGTATGTACAATTACATTTTTCAGAGAAATGTAACCGTTTTTCTACAGAAATTTCTGGTGATGCACCAGACATAAGTCATCATGTATCATCCAGTATACTGTAATAGACTCCTCCAGCCTCATAAACAAGCATTATGTCCATAAGAAGTAATGTCAAAGTGGATGTTAAATGGGAAAATTCTACAGCTGCTCTTCCATCCCACACAAGTGCTTTTTAAAGACCCTTTTAATGACTTATGTACATTAAAAGATTTTATTTAGTTAACTGTAAGCATTTTAGTATAAAAAGGATTGATTCTTAAACTGACGCTGGACATTGAGGATTGGAAACAATATATTGATCTTTGAATTAAAACTGTCTTCATTCTCGTAATGGAAGGTCCTGCCCTTTTTAGAATTTATCTGTGTGGCATTTGGTTTGGCATCTGCTATTGCTGATCTATACAGTTATTATTAGATGAAATAAGAAAAAGACAGCATAGAAGGATTTTAGAATGGAAGTAATGTGCCATTAGGTAGCCCCATGCCAGTACAATTGGATATGTTGTGTTTGGAAGAGATGTACTGCTGCTACTGTATTTGATGAATTGTGTGTAGTTTACAATTGGAAATTATGTTGCCATGTGGCATAACCCATTGAGAACCTTTTTTTTATTTTTCCTTGTTGCATTCCAATGGTCATAAATTCTTTATTTTTTGTTTTGACCTAGCTGAGGGAGGCCTTGTTTTGTTTCCAGGGATGAGTTATACTTTAATACTCCAATATGGCACACGTATCTTTTGAGAATTTTAAAATACTCTAGCAACTTTTAACAAAAGAGGGTGGGGCTTAGGGAAAAGGGGGCTCCTGGAAAAAAAAACAGGGCTGGAGTCAGGGAGACAGCGCTATTTAGGTCAGTTAACCAGTTCAAGTTGACAGCCCAAGATGCCACAAATTTATTAGAAGCCGTGTACCTTTTAAAAAATTTATTGCACCTTACTTTTGTCGGCTTCAGTTTTAGATTGGCGTATGTAAATCTACGCCTTTAATTTTAATCTACAGGATTTTGCAATTACAGCAATACAAAAAAAATGTGCGCTAAGAACCTTCCTATTGTAAGTAGATTTAGCAGTATTGAATATTTATTTATATTTAGCGGCTTAGGTGGCATTAATGTTTGCAGAGTGCTGTCGCCATTTTTTTGTGTGCTGTATAAATTTGCAGTCACGGGTGTTCTTGCACCTATATACACATTTTGTTGGAATGTGCTGTTCAAACTTTTGTGTTGTTTATGTGATTCATATATGTGGGGTTAGTGACTGCCTCCATTTTTTGTTCTTGCACTCCTCCCATTCTGCCCTAGGTGATTTTAATTAATTTAATGCTGGTTCCTACCATCCCCAAGAATATGTAGGCTTAGTCCCAGTTCTGTGTGTATGTGCAGAGTAGGTTCCCACCTATGGAGGACGCCTTGTCGTGGCAGGTGGGCTCACAGAATTTGATCAAAATGTGCGCTAAGAACCTCTCTATTGTAAGTAGATTTAGCAGTAATGCATATTTATTTATATTTAGTGGCTTAGGTGACATTGGTGTTCGCAGTGTGCTGTCGCCATTTTTGTGTACTGTGTATATATTTATATATATATGTATATATATATATATATATGTATATATATATATATATATATATATATATATATATATAAATGTTTTTGATTGCTTTACTTCAATAAGAATTGCTGTAATGAAAATAAGTGATGTTTTTTTCACTTTATTTTTTTTTCCCCATTGAGGGACATTCACTAAGGATTTTTAATTTGAAATAATAATACACTGGAATACCTGCATATGTATCTAAATGCATTATCGCCTGTCACTGCTAAACCTAAACCTAAAACCTGCCCAAGTCAGGAACTAAAAGAGTCTTCGTCATGGTAGCCCTTGTGGTCTTTGTTAGCAACCCTTTAGACTCCAATCCCTTCACCGTACATTTACGACAAGGTAGTAAGGGGTTAAAATTGGAATAAATATATGCATAGATTTCTACATTCATAACAGGATTTTAAATACAAGTTTAGTGAATGCATAACTGTTCACCCCAATTACGATTATACCCAAAATTCATTCCTAAAAATTATGTCACTTGGTTTTACAATTAGAAAGCTCACCTATGTGATTCAATAAACAGTGCTTCTAGGGAAGAATACCTCTGTAACACATCATCCGATGCAGCATCTACTATATGCCTTAGCATACTATGGTATAGGGCTCTATTTATTTCAGTTTCTTATATAGCACCAACATATTATGCAGCGAGGTGCTTTTTACTATCCCCATTAGGGCTCACAATCTAAATTCCCTATTGGTATGTTTTTGGAGGGTGGGAGGAAACCAGTGTAAATACAGGAAGAACTTACAAACTCCATGCAGATGTTGTCCTTGGTTGGATTTGAACCTAGGACCCCAGTGCTGCAAGTCAATAGTGCTAACCACTGAGTCACAGTGCTGCCCTATAGGTTTCTATAGATAACGGCTTTGTAAAACTCTTGTAAAACTCTTCGAATTTTATGGAGCTGTAAAATGGTAGTGTGTATGAGGCCTTAAAGGCTATATCAAACTAGGAATAGCATTTTTTTTTTTTGTAAAAAGGTCAGTCCGTGTGATTGGTCACTCTGCATACAGAGCAGCGGGACTGACAGGTTTAGTGACAGCGGGTCCTGTGTGTTTTTGACATGCTGGATCCACCTGTAATCTATCATATCTAAGTTCATAATTCAGATGTGATAGATTACAGTTGGGTGCTGTGTGTCAGACACGCGGGACCCGCTGACACTGAACCCGTCAGGTCTGCGGGACTGACGGATTCAGGTCACAGCGAAAGATACAGCTGCTTTGTATACAGGATACAGACCAGCTGTATCTAAAAAAGTAAAAATAATTTTTAATAAAAACTATTTATAAAGTTGGACCAATCACACTGACTGACCTTTTTTTTTTATAAAAAAAAAAATCAAAGGTTCACATAGCCTTTAAATGTATGAACTGCTTATGTCTCAGAAAATCCCAATAAAAGAAGCTGCATTCACTATATTTTTTTTAAAAAGATTTCAGAATAAAAGTTGTTTTCTTCCTATTCTGCACCTAAGAAACAATCATTTCCTAACAAAAACAAACCTTATCAGCAAAATAGAACATTTCCTGATAGACGAACACTCCGTATAAATTGAAAAGTCAAAGCTTTGTATTTTCTTTTTTCTCTCTGACTGAAGCTGCACATAATATCCCCTCAGTCGACGGTGCAGTGAATGCACAAAAAATAATGTGTGGCTACTGATAACAGTCTGGTAATCACAATCTGTGTATACTACAGCGCTTCGGAATATGTTGGCGCTACACTAGGACACAAAGAAATAATAAATACATTTTTACATCTTAAGACTGTGATGAAAATCCATTTTTAACCCCTTCCCAGAACACCTTTGGAGTTACATATTCATCAGTGTTCTTATATTTTTGACGGCAAGAATAGCAAAGTCTGCAGAACTATTCTTTCTATTAAAAATACAGTACCAGAATCCCAACTTAAACCTGATAGACTCATTATGTCTGTGGAATCTGTCAGGATTTGCTAGGATCATTCGAAAATTAATCCAACATGGCTTTGTTAAGAGCGGAAGCCATGACACTAGCGTGAACGGAGCCTAATGCTCAACATGCTGCTGTGTCTGGTCTCACCTGATGATGGCTCGTTGAAAGTTCAGGTAGAAGATGTATGCATGCTTTGAAAATGTGGCGCACAAATTGAGCTATACCCCCAAACTAAAAACTCTTGGCCGCAAGGAGAACATGCCAAGATTGCCGCTGGAGGATAAAGTGGTGCATGCACCATGTGCTATTCCAGATCTACTCACTGTCAGGACAACTTTTCATTAATGTTATCCCCTGTCTTCCTGACAGAGTTCTTCTTTAATAATACTGACTGTCTGTATTCTATGAATGGAAGAAGAAGTGTGGCTTAACAGGCATCATAACAGGCCCCTGTCCAATAACGGCGCCTGTATTCTGCTGATAGCGCCAGAAGAACAGCCACAGGGAAATGGTATCTGTGCTGCTCTACTCTATCGAAGGGCTATCTCATAAAGACAAAACCTGTCCACATGTCCTTCCTGCTTTGGCAATCTTATGAAGTTCCATATAATAGAGACCATTTTTTGGCCACCATGTAAGGCTCTGTTCACATATTGTTTTTGCCTTCCATCTGAGATATACACCAGGAGTATTCAACTTATGATGTCAACCTCTGACATGGCTCTGATGTATGAGAGTGTATAGTTGCATACATAGGGTCCTATCGTACAAAAAATTATGCTTTTTTTTAACTGTATGCTGCTCTACAAAAAAGTGCAGCAGACTACACTTTCCTATACAGTGAAAAAAAAAGGTGTGCTGACGCATATCAACATGTCAGATGCCAGAGGGGCACTCTTGGCATCTGTCTGATAAGTGGGACCCAATGGATACATTTGACGTATGTGCTGAGAGCTTGCCCTGCACATACGACGAGTGTAGTGCAGAAATTATATGTGATCAGAGCCTCAAACCACATTTGCCCTATAGTGGGGACAGCAGTGAGACAACCGTCTCACTCAAACATCTCAATGTCAGCTGTTTGCAAAGGGTAATAAATGCATATTTTGGATTTGCTCCCTATTTCTTCCCCTAATATATAGTTTGAATAGTTCAAACACTGGAACGTCGACTATGCTATTGATTCCGTCAAAACCACGGAACCCCTGCACAACTGAGACAAATGGAAACCATTGTCACCGGATCCGTCACCATTGAAACCTATGGTTTCCGTTTGTGTCAGTCAGGGCTCTATTCTGTCGGAAACCTCCGACGGAACGTCAGAATAGAGCCCTGACGGATATGTGAACGAAGCCTAATAACCATGTAGCACCAGTGACTTTTGGATTTACATATTTTTTGTATGTACAAAAGTAAAAAACAAAAAGAAAAACCTCTGTCTCTCTGGATTTATAGTATATGTTGCATTTGTGCCTGTTAGATTTCAGTAGACGAGAAAGATGATGAGTGAACATGGAACAATTTATTAGAACAAAGTAATTTCTTGTACAGACAGCAACTTGTTATTTTCCTGAACAAAAAAACAACCATAAGAGGCAAATAATACGAATCAGAAGTCAAGATGAATTCCAAGCTGCCAAATCCGTCAGTAAGATTGCTATATGAAACTTCTGACTGATCGGAGATCTCCTTCCTAAATAATAGCACATTGCCCACAATGCTGAGTGGAGATGGATTTGTAGCCTGAAAGATGAACTCTTTCTCAACATCACAAAACTGCAAATAAAAATGTTACAAGAGATTTATGTAAAGGCAGAATACCTGCAGCTCTTCATCTACTGTCCAGGTACAACCCCCATAACTCTCAGTTATTCACAGTCTTGCAGAAGATTGCCAACAGCTCAGAGGCGTGTTTACAAGTTTTGAAGGAAAATGTGCAGATAGATGAACAGTTTTTAGCATCCATTATACAACATACAGCCATAACATTAAAACCCACCAACCTTATATTGTGTAAATGTCCCTTGTGCCACCAAAACAGCACTGATCTGTTGAGGCATGGACTCTACAAGAACTCTGAAGGTGTTCCCCCTTAAGGGGGTATTCCCAGAATCGCCAATTACCAACTATCTTCAGGATTGGCAATAATTGTCTGATTACTGGGGATCCCACCGCTGGGACCCTCACTGATCATGAGAACGGGCAGTGGCGAACGGGGGTCCAAAACCCATCGCTCCCAACCGTCCCGGATCCGGCGGGACAGTCCCAGTTTCTCACCGCTGTCCCGCCGTCCCAGGTGGTCTGAAAATGTCCCGCTGGGTGCTGCAGCTGTATCAAAACAGCTGATCGCTGCTAACAGGCACCCTGCTTGCCGGGCGACTGCAGCAGCGATTAGCGTCAGCGTCTTGCAGCGGCGTTCTGACTGGGGTGACAGGTCAGGTGACAGGTCAGGTGACTGGACTGGTCCACTCCCAGGCCGGCATCGACACCAGTCAGAACGCTGCTGCCATGACGTGAAGGCAGAGCGGAGAGTGGAAGCAGTAGGCTACCTCTTCCGCTCTCCTCTCTGGCGGCATTGTGGCACAAAGGGAGAGGGGAGTTGTGTGGCACTATGTAAAAGGGGGAGGGGGGATTGTGTGGCACTATGTACAAGGGGGAGGGGGGTTGTGTGGCACTATGTACGAGAGGGGGGCTGTGCATGGCACTATCTACAGGAGGCTGTGTGTGGTGCTATCTACAGGGGGCTGTGTGTGGCGCTATCTACAGGGGGGCTGTGTGTGGAGCTATCTACAGGGGGCTGTGTGTGTAGCTATCTACAGGGGGCTGTGCGTGGCGCTATCTGGAGGGGGGCTGTGTGTGGTGCTATCTACAGGGGGGTGTGTGTGTAGCTATCTACAGGGGGGCTGTGTGTGTAGCTATCTACAGGGGGCTGTGTGTGGCGCTATCTACAGGGAGGCTGTGCGTGGCGCTATCTACAGGGGGCTGTGCGTGGAGCTATCTACAGGGGGGCTGTGTGTGGCACTATCTACAGGGGGGCTGTGTGTTGAGCTATGTACAGTGGGGTTGTGTGTGGCGCTATCTACAGGGGGGCTGTGTGTGTAGCTATCTACAGGGGGCTGTGTGTGGCGCTATCTGCAGGGGGCTGTGTGTGGCGCTATCTACAGGGGGGCTGTGTGTGGCGCTTTCTACAGGGGGCTATGTGTGGCGCTATCTACAGGTAGGCTGTGCGTGGCGCTATCTACAGGGGGCTGTGTGTGGAGCTATCTACAGGGGGCTGTGTGTGGCGCTATCTACAGGGGGGCTGTGTGAGGAGCTATCTACAGGGGGGCTGTGTGTTGAGCTATGTACAGTGGGGTTGTGTGTGGAGCTATCTACAGGGGGCTGTGTGTGGCGCTATCTACAGGGGGGCTGTGTGTGGAGCTATCTACAGGGGGGCTGTGTGTGTAGCTATCTACAGGGGGCTGTGCGTGGCGCTATCTGCAGGGGGCTGTGTGTGGCGCTATCTACAGGGGGGCTGTGTGTGGTGCTTTCTACAGTGGGGTTGTGTGTGGAGCTATCTACAGGGGGCTGTGTGTGGCGCTATCTACAGGGGGGCTGTGTGTGGAGCTATCTACAGGGGGGCTGTGTGTGTAGCTATCTACAGGGGGCTGTGCGTGGCGCTATCTGCAGGGGGCTGTGTGTGGTGCTATCTACAGGGGGGCTGTGTGTGTAGCTATCTACAAGGGGGCTGTGTATGGAGCTATCTACAGGGGGCTGTGTGTGGCGCTATCTACAGGGAGGCTGTGCGTGGCGCTATCTACAGGGGGGCTGTGCGTGGAGCTATCTACAGGGAGGCTGTGAGTGGTGCTATCTACAGGGGGGCTGTGTGTGGCACTATCTACAGTGGGGCTGTGTGTTGAGCTATGTACAGTGGGGTTGTGTGTGGCGCTATCTACAGGGGGTCTGTGTGTGGAGCTATCTACAGGGGGGCTGTGTGTGTAGCTATCTACAGGGGGCTGTGCGTGGCGCTATCTGCAGGGGGCTGTGTGTGGCGCTATCTACAGGGGGGCTGTGTGTGGCGCTTTCTACAGGGGGGCTATGTGTGGCGCTATCTACAGGTAGGCTGTGCGTGGCGCTATCTACAGGGGGCTGTGTGTGGAGCTATCTACAGGGGGCTGTGTGTGGTTCTATCTACAGGGGGCTGTGTGAGGAGCTATCTACAGGGGGCTGTGTGTGGCACTATCTACAGGGGGCTGTGTGTTGAGCTATGTACAGTGGGGTTGTGTGTGGAGCTATCTACAAGGGGCTGTGTGTGGCGCTATCTACAGGGGGGCTGTGTGTGGAGCTATCTACAGGGGGCTGTGTGTGTAGCTATCTACAGGGGGCTGTGGGTGGCGCTATCTGCAGGGGGCTGTGTGTGGCGCTATCTACAGGGGGGCTGTGTGTGGTGCTTTCTACAGGGGGGCTATGTGTGGCGCTATCTACAGGGGGCTGTGTGTGTAGCTATCTACAGGGGGCTGTGGGTGGCGCTATCTGCAGGGGGCTGTGTGTGGCGCTATCTACAGGGGGGCTGTGTGTGGTGCTTTCTACAGGGGGGCTATGTGTGGCGCTATCTATAGGTAGGCTGTGCGTGGCGCTATCTACAGGGGGCTGTGTGTGGCGCTATCTACAGGGGGGCTGTGTGTGGCGCTATCTACAGGGGGGCTATGTGTAGAGCTATCTACAATGGGGCTGTGTGTGGTGCTATCTACAGGGGGGCTGTGTGTGTAGCTATCTACAGGGGGGCTGTGTATGGAGCTATCTACAGGGGGCTGTGTGTGGAGCTATCTACAGGGGGCTGTGTGTGGCGCTATCTACAGGGGGCTGTGTGTGGCGCTATCTACAGGGGGCTGTGTGTGGAGCTATCTATCTACAGGGGGCTGTGTGTGTAGCTATTTACAGGGGGCTGTGGGTGGCGCTATCTGCAGGGGGCTATGTGTGGCGCTATCTATAGGTAGGCTGTGCGTGGCGCTATCTACAGGGGGCTGTGTGTGGCGCTATCTACAGGGGGGCTGTGTGTGGCGCTATCTACAGGGGGGCTATGTGTAGAGCTATCTACAGGGGGGCTGTGTGTGGTGCTATCTACAGGGGGGCTGTGTGTGTCGCTATCTACAGGGGGCTGTGCGTGGAGCTATCTACAAGGGGGCTGTGAGTGGTGCTATTTACAGGGGGGCTGTGTGTTGAGCTATGTACAGTGGGGTTGTGTGTGGCGCTATCTACAGGGGGGCTGTGTGTGTCGCTATCTACAGGGGGCTGTGCGTGGAGCTATCTACAAGGGGGCTGTGAGTGGTGCTATTTACAGGGGGGCTGTGTGTTGAGCTATGTACAGTGGGGTTGTGTGTGGCGCTATCTACAGGGGGCTGTTTGTGGCGCTATCTACAGGGGGCCTGTGTGTGGAGCTATCTACAGGGGGGCTGTGTGTGTGGCTATCTACAGGGGGCTGTGCGTGGCACTATCTGCAGGGGGCTGTGTGTGGCGCTTTCTACAGGGGGGCTATGTGTGGCGCTATCTACAGGTAGGCTGTGCGTGGCGCTATCTACAGGGGGCTGTGTGTGGAGCTATCTACAGGGGGCTGTGTGTGGCGCTTTCTACAGGGGGGCTGTGTGTGGCGCTTTCTACAGGGGGGCTATGTGTGGCACTATCTACAGGTAGGCTGTGCGTGGCGCTATCTACAGGGGGCTGTGTGTGGAGCTATCTACAGGGGGCTGTGTGTGGCACTATCTACAGGGGGGCTGTGTGTGGCGCTATCTACAGGGGGGCTATGTGTGGAGCTATCTACAGGGGGGCTGTGTGTGGTGCTATCTACAGGGGGGCTGTGTGTGGTGCTATCTACAGGGGGGCTGTGAGTGGTGCTATCTACAGGGGGGCTGTGTGTTGAGCTATGTACAGTGGGGTTGTGTGTGGCGCTATGGGGTTGTGTGTCCCCCTTTTCATAATATTCAGAGAATCTCTAGTGACTGGTATAGTGCCAAGGGACTGGCGTAGCGCAAATGTGGTGCCTATTTTCAAAAAGGGCTCTAGGTCTTCCCCGGGTAATTATAGACCAGTAAGCTTAACATCCATCGTGGGGAAAATGTTTGAGGGGCTATTGAGGGACTATATACAGGATTATGTGACAATAAATAGCATTATAAGTGACAGCCAGCACGGTTTTACTAAGGACAGAAGTTGTCAAACTAACCTAATCTGTTTTTATGAAGAGGTGAGCAGAAGTCTAGACAGAGGGGCCGCTGTGGATTTAGTGTTTTTGGACTTTGCAAAGGCATTTGACACTGTCCCCCATAGACGCCTAATGGGTAAATTAAGGACTATAGGTTTAGAAAATATAGTTTGTAATTGGATTGAGAATTGGCCCAAGGACCGTATCCAGAGAGTTGTGGTCAATGATTCCTACTCTGAATGGTCCCCGGTAATAAGTGGTGTACTCCAGGGTTCAGTGCTGGGACCACTATTATTCAACTTATTTATTAATGATATAGAAGATGGGATTAATAGCACTATTTCTATTTTTGCAGATGACACCAAGCTATGTAATATAGTTCAGTCTATGGAAGATGTTCATGAATTGCAGGCAGATTTAAACAAACTAAGTGTTTGGGCGTCCACTTGGCAGATGAAGTTTAATGTAGATAAATGTAAAGTTATGCATCTGGGTACCAGCAACCTGCATGCATCATATGTCCTAGGGGGAGCTACACTGGCGGATTCACTTGTTGAGAAGGATCTGGGTGTACTTGTAAATCATAAACTCAATAACAGCATGCAGTGTCAATCAGCTGCTTCAAAGGCCAGCAGGATATTGTCGTGTATTAAAAGAGGCATGGACTCACGGGACAGGGATGTAATATTGCCACTTTACAAAGCATTAGTGAGGCCTCATCTAGAATATGCAGTTCAGTTCTGGGCTCCAGTTCATAGAAAGGATGCCCTGGAGTTGGAAAAAATACAAAGAAGAGCAACGAAGCTAATTAGGGGCATGGAGAATTTAAGTTATGAGGAAAGATTGAAAGAATTAAACCTATTTAGCCTTGAAAAAAGATGACTAAGGGGGGACATGATTAACTTATATAAATATATTAATGGCACATACAAAAAATATGGTGAAATCCTGTTCCTTGTAAAACCCCCTCAAAAAACAAGGGGGCACTCCCTCCGTCTGGAGAAAAAAAGGTTCAAGCTGCAGAGGCGACAAGGATTCTTTACCGTGAGAACTGTGAATCTATGGAATAGCCTACCGCAGGAGCTGGTCACAGCAGGGACAGTAGATGGCTTTAAAAAAGGGTTAGATAATTTCCTAGAACAAAAAAATATTAGCTCCTATGTGTAGAAATGTTTCCTTCCCTTTTCCCATCCCTTGGTTGAACTTGATGGACATGTGTCTTTTTTCAGCCGTACTAATTATGTAACTGCTATGTAACTATCTACAGGGGGCTGTTTGTGGCGCTATCTACAGGGGGGCTGTGTGTGGAGCTATCTACAGGGGGGCTGTGTGTGTAGCTATCTACAGGGGGCTGTGCGTGGCGCTATCTGCAGGGGGCTGTGTGTGGCGCTATCTACAGGGGGGCTGTGTGTGGCGCTTTCTACAGGGGGGCTATGTGTGGCGCTATCTACAGGTAGGCTGTGCGTGGCGCTATCTACAGGGGGCTGTGTGTGGAGCTATCTACAGGGGGCTGTGTGTGGCGCTATCTACAGGGGGGCTGTGTGTGGCGCTATCTACAGGGGGGCTATGTGTGGAGCTATCTACAGGGGGGCTGTGTGTGGTGCTATCTACAGGGGGGCTGTGTGTGTAGCTATCTACAGGGGGGCCGTGTATGGAGCTATCTACAGGGGGCTGTGTGTGGCGCTATCTACAGGGGGCTGTGTGTGGCGCTATCTACAGGTGGCTGTGTGTGGCGCTATCTACAGGGGGGCTGTGCATGGCGCTATCTACACGGAGCATTGTGTGTGGAGCTATCTACAGGGCGTCTGTGTATGGCGCTATCTACAGGGGGGCTGTGTCTACAGGGGGCAGTGTGTGACACTATCTACAGGGGCTGTGTGTGGAGAGATCTACAGGGGGCTGTGTCTGGCGCTATCTACACACAGTCCCCCCCCTGTAAATATTACTAACTTTATTTTTTTGTTTTGCAGGTTCCGTTGGACTGTTTGGACTACGTCATAGATTCGTTGGACTACTGCGATGACTTGCGTTTTTTTAAAAAAAAATTGTGAAAGAGGGTTGTGTGTTCTTATTTCAATAAAAAATATTTCCTTATGTCGCTGTGTTTTTTTTAATACTTTATTAGCACCTTGGTAATTATCAATATGTTCATTTTTGTAAAGCACAACTAAAATGGCAGCACTGTGGAAATGTTAAAACTAAGTATTAGCACTTCTGTCAGTCTTCAAAAGACAATATAATATGCATTTCATTTTTCTTTTAAAGGAAAACAAAAAAAAAATTGCCACAAAATCTAAAGATTATTCTCCGATGACAAAGAGCAGGCAGCAATCAAAAATGAAATTGTATCCACCAGCATGACCTCCAAGTGATTAAAATATCCAGTGGAAACCCACAAAAAAGTTAATCGACCTGGTTTTAGATTGATAAAAACCACAATGATTATTAACATAAAATCCTTGGTTCTTGGAAACAGTGCTTGATGTCACTTGTCCACATGCGCCATGGAAAATGGGAACATCAAAGGAGTCACTTAAGAAAAAACACATTGCAATTTGTGCATTGGCCAAACATTATTAGAGACATAAGCATCATGCATGAGACACAGGAAAACATCACAGAAAAAAAGATTAGTAGCATTTCCCCGAGATTTTATTTATAGTACAAAAATTTAGATTGTAATACCATGTGTTCGCCAAACATGTTCTCCAATTATCAGGAATCCTATATATTATCAACAATGAACCTTGAGTCTGTAAGGCCAGGATCACACACAGAGTTTTGATGCAGTTTTTGTCTCAATTTTTTTTTTAACCAAAACCAGAAGTGGATCCAAAAAGAAGGAACAGAATAAATGAAAGAGAAACTGAGCCAAAACGGCCACAAAAACTGCATCAAAACTAAGTATGTGATCCTGGCCTAACACCCATTTACTAATATCTCCTCGATCTTGTCTTAGTTAACGTGCTGCCTTATTGATTTTGTTTCTGTGTAACACGCTTAACAAATACGGAGCTGTTTTCAAGGGAAAACAGCTCCTGATTTTCAGTCGTTTTTTAATCAAACTCACGTTTTTTACGGCCATTTTTAGAGCGCGTCTTTTTATGCGGCGGTTTTTCGAAAATGAGGCATAAAAAATGCTTTTTCGGAACAGAACGCCGTATTTCCCGTTGAAATCAATGGGCAGCTGTTTGTAGGCGTTCTGCTTCCAATTTTTCAGAAGTTTTTCGGGACGTTTATGGCCCGAAAAACGGCTGAAAATAGCCCATGTGAACTTACCCTCCCTCATAACTATGAGTCCACTGTATTCTATATTAGGCTCTATAAGCCAAACAAGACAATATTTTTTCTCCCAAAGGGGGGGGGGGGGTCCTTTGACCTCCATTAAGCATAGTCAGGCGGCTGCTGGCTGCCACATCCAGGTGGAGCATAGGTGCACAACAGAACTTGTTGTTTTCCTAACTCCCATAGAAGTGAATGGTAGATATGGAAATAACATAGCACAGCGGGCTCAACTGTTTCTGTAACCCATTCACTTCTATGGGAATTACGGAAACAGCGTAGTTCAGCGATCTCTGCTGTTTCGGATTCCCGTCTTCTTTTGCTCTTGTGCTCCACCTGGATGCAACAGTCAGCAGTCAAACTCACCGGATTGGATGGTGGTTGGGGCAACCCCATTCGGGATATAGGTGTGGGTCTCGGAGGTGAGAACTGCGTCTATCAGACATTTACAGCAAATCCTGTGGATATTAAATAAATGTTTGTGGGCACACAAACTTCTTAAAGGGATTGTCCACGATCCGACAACTGATGACCGATCCCCAGGATAGGTCATCATTATATGATCGGTGCGGGTCCAACACCCGGACCCCGAACCGATTTGCCACTCTGGCTGCCTCCGGACGCCGGATGTTTTGAACGATATGCAGTAGTTGAAGTCAGAAGCAGATGACTCCGACCACTGCATAGCGGCCGTTCTGCAGAAATGCAGCTCAGCTCCTATTCAAGTGAATGCAGTTGTTGGAGCCATCTGCTTCTGACCCCAACTACTGCATACTGTTCAAAATATCCGGCGCCCAAAGGCAGCTGTTTTGGCGGATCAGTGCGGGGTCCGGATGTCGGACCCGCACCAATATATCATGGGGACAGGTCATCAGTTGTCTGGTCGTGGACAACCCCTTTAAGCTTGGCATACGTATCAGATTAATTGTCAGCCGATCCCACTGATATCAAAAGGACTCAACAGCAATCTAATTTATATGAGGGCAGCTCCATTCATTACCAACGTCTGGTTGGATGTTTTCATTTTGACATGAACAATCTTTTGTTTAACTATGAGACAAGTGGAGCCAGATGTATCTGGCAGCTGCTTATCTCCATTCCTTATATTAATAAAAATACATGCTGAACTGCCAAGTTTCTTCTATTTAGCAATGCCGGCAGATGGGGCATCTGAGATTCATGCAAGGAATACCCAGTCTCTGACCTTTAGTAATTAATATTAGTATAATCTGCATAATCACATCTTCTGCAATATAGCAAAACTTTTCTATTGTTGAACATACGCTTTAAATCTTCTCAGTCTCACATGTCTTGCAGCTGGGAGAGGGACTGAGAATGGCTGGGATGAATTGTATGGAGGCCCCTTGAAAGTGGAAATTTCTTCTTTGGTCTCCATATAGTCCAGCCCTGTCTATCTATATGACTTGGGAGTATTCAGGAAGATACTCCATGCACATGTTGCCTTGGCTGAATCCTGTCCCAGGACCTCAGTCCAGGAACCTTTGAAAGTGATTATTATTATTATTATTATTATTATTATTTAATAAAAAATGTCTATCAGTCTGTTTGGTGCAACTTTCAGATTCGTTTTTATTAAAAATAATTTTAACTTTTTGGGATACAGCTGCTCTGTATCCTCTATACGGAGCAGCTGTATCATTCGCTAAAACCTGAATCCGTCAGTCCCGTGGACCTGACGGGTTCAGTGTCAGCGGTCCTGTGTGTCTCTGATATGCAGGATCCACCTGTAATCAATCACATCTAAGTTATGAATTTAGATATGATCCATAACAGCTCAATCCTGCGTGTCAGGGACACGCAGGACCCGCTTTCACTGAACCCATCAGCCCGGCCGCGGACCTGACGGCCGGGAACAGGATTTAGCGAATACTACAGCTGCTCTGTATAGAGAATATAGAGCATCTGTATCTCAAAAAGTAAAAATTATTTTTAATATAAACTCATTTGAAAGTTGCACTAATCACACTGACTGACATTTATATATACTTTCTAAGGTTTACATAGCCTTTAAGTTAGTGCTAACCATTAACCCACCATGCATTCCAGCCAAGACGTGACTAATTATATAGCAAGTGGTTTCTAATGTCTTCATAAGTGTTCACACTTTGCGGTCAATGTGCCGTTTTTGACACAATTTTTGCAAAAGCATGGCGGAAAATGCGATTTGACCCTGACGTGTAAACACACCCATATACTGTGATGTTTATCTTAGACAAAAAAAATGTTCCCTGGAAATTTGAATTTGAATTGGATCATTTCCCCTAATAAATATCTTGCTTCTCATCCTTTTTGTTTCCATCTATACCCGAGTTTTCATTGGCCACAGCGTCAGTAAGTCTCCAAGCTCTACATACTACCATGAGACAGCAAGAATTACCACTGTGCTTGTAATTCCACCCTCATTTGCATATATATTTTTCTTACACTTCAAGAGTACATGAAAACTACACGCACCAGTAATTATGTAGTACAAACAATTACTATTGCTGCGTAGAGCTTTTAATTAATTAGCACGATAACGACAACTTTTAAATTTGATTGTAAAGTGATGGTATGTATGTGCGAAGGAGCCATGAAATTGCCCTGGCACAGTATGGTGTTTACTACATAATTAAATTGTCTATAATTGCAAAGAGATTAGACAGAATATCTCGTTTCTAAATTATAGTGATGCAGTTTTATTTAATGTAGTAAAGTCATAATGAAGAGTTTAAAAGATACTTTCAAATTGAACTTTTCCTCAGTATAAAATTATAAAACAGATATGTAATTATGTATAGAACTGCTAAATTGAATATAAAATACAGTAAGATATTATATCGGCAAATTTAACGCTAGTGTTCTCAATTTAATTTTAGGCTGTATTCACATCACGTTACAGCCCCACATCGGAAAGATACGTCAGGGGACTGCGAGCTATGCCACGGTTTAGACATACAGTGGCATAAATCCCTAACAGGCTCCCATTATAGAAAAATTAATACCGTGCAGTATAATTTTTTTTTTCTTTATCAATCCCTAAAGAATACCTTAAGCTACTACACTATACTATACAGCACAAAAAAAAGGAATACCGGCCCGGGACAATCTTTTGACATGCGCCGGGTGAATAAGGTCCTATAGATAAGTTCGGCATAGCTTTACTCATGTATGTGCCAAATATAGATCTGTAAAGTAATGTGAACAGACCCTTACCTTTTACTAAGGCTCTTTTACAAGGCCACTTTTTATTTTATCTTTTACGTATATTTAATTTATATTGCAATTTTTTGGACAATCCGGTTTTTTTTTAGAAGCTTACAGACAATAAGTTGATCACAGATGTCCGGAATCCCAGGGATCAGCTGGAATCTGTGGAGGGACTTGACAGAATTGACTGTGGTATTATTGAGTTAAACGTGTAAACAGTATGCAGCTAACACCAGGCCTGTAGTAGTAGTGACTGTAATGGGGCCTTTGGCTTTAAACTTGGGAGTGGAGTCTGAGGCATAGCTAGCTGTCCACTATTTAACCTCCGTACGGAGATGTGGACTTGGCCGCTAGTATCCCCAGATTACTACCCCCAGAGCACTGGCGTAGCTATAGGGGTCGCAGCGGTCGCAATTGCGACCGGGCCCCGAAGCCAGGGGGGCCCACGGCCCCCCGCACCACATCAATAAAAAGTTACTATAGTAACTCGGGCCGCGGGCCCCTGTTACTATAGTAACATACTTTACTTACCTTCCTGGTTCCGGATCGCAGCGGAGGTCCTGACGTCAAGCGCTGTGCGCAGCGCATGACGTCACAGCGCTATGCCGCCGCGCACAGCATCGAGACTACAGAACTCCCGCCGCGGCCGAAGAGGAAGGTAAGGTTAGCCCTGACTGGCGGGGTCTGACTCCCGGGACCCGCCAATCAGCTGTTTTGAAGGGGCCGCAGCACTCGTACGAGAGCTGCTCCCCTTCATTCCGGTCACACTGTGAATCGGTGTCGGCGATTCACAGTGTGAGCGAGTAGTGAAATGAAGGGGAAGCAGCTCTCGTACGAGTGCTGCGTCCCCTTCAAAACAGCTGATTTGCGGGTCCCGGGCGACACATCAGCTATTGATGGCCTATCCTGTGGATAGGCCATCAATGTTTAGGGACTGCACAACCCCTAAGCCTACGATGTAGCAGGCTTAGGGGGCCCATGAGACAGGATCACAGATTGTGTGATCCTGTCTGCTGGGCCCTTTATCTAAGCCAATCACATGGTAGGCTTAGATACATGGCCCATGTGTGATCCTGTCTGCTGGGCCCTGTATCTAAGCCTACCACACTAGGTTTAGATACAGGGCCCCAGCACACAGTAATCTTATACTGTATAAGATTACTGTCTGCTGGACCCTGTATCTAAGCCTACGTTGTGGTAGGCTTAGATACAGGGTCCCACAGACAGTATCACACATGGGCCCTGTATCTAAGCCTTAGGGTATGTGCACAGACACTAATTACGTCCGTAATTGACGGACGTATTTCGGCCCGAACACACTGCAGGGAGCTGGGCTCCTAGCATCATACTTATGTACGACGCTAGGAGTCCCTGCCTCGCTGCAGGACAACTGTCCCGTAGTGTAATCATGTTTTCAGTACGGGACAGTTGTCCTGCTAGCATCGTACATAAGTGCGACGCTAGGAGCCCGGCTCCTTGCACTGTGTTCGGTCCGGTACTTGCGGCCGAAATACGTCCGTCAATTACGGACGTAATTAGTGTGTGTGCACATACCCTAACACGTGTTACTAATCATTTTTTGTGTGTTTTCTTACAGGTTTGGTCGTTGGACTACAGCGGATTCCAGGACTACTTCGATGACAGCTTTTTTTTTTTATTAATAAAATGGTTAATGAGGGTTGTGTGTTTTTATTTTTTTATTTCAATAAAATATTTTTTCTATGTCTTTTTTTAACTTTATTATCACCGCCTTAGTAATGGCCGCCGGCTGATTGACAGCATCCATTGCTAAGGCGGGGCTTAGTGTTAGCCGATGCAGAGGCTAACACTAACCCCCTTTATTACCCCGATACCCACCGCCGCCAGGGGTGCTGGGAAGAGCCGGGTACGATCCAGTACTTGACCATTTGTAGTGATGGTCGGCCACTGGGGTGGTCGCAGGCTGGTATCAGGAGGGGAAAGGCCAGATACAGTGGCCCCTACTACCCTGGTGATGCTAGGCTGCTGCTGCTTTATTGTATCTGGCTGGTTATGAAAAATGGGGGGGGACCCCACGTCATTTAAAAAAAAAAAAAAAAAAAATTGGAAAGAACGATGTCGGGTCCCCCCCAATTTTCATAACCAGCCAGATACAACACAGCAGCAGCAGGAAGCATTACAAGGGTGGGAAGGGCCACTGTTTTTAGCCTTCCCAGCCTAATACTACCAGCCTGCGGCCACCCCGGTGCCTGCCCGTCACTACAGATGGTCGGGTACTGGTTCGTACCCGGCTCTTCCCAGTACTCCTGGTGGCGGTGGGTACCGGGGTAATAATGGGGGTTAGTGTAGCCTCTGCACCGGCTAACATTAAGCCCCGCCTTAGTAATGGAGGTTGTCAATCAGCCGGCGGCCATTACTAAGGCGGTGATAATAAAGTTTAAAAAGATACAAGCACATAGAAAAAATATTTTATTGAAATAAAAAAACAACCCTCATTAACCATTTTATTGAGAATAAAAAAAACGCCGTCATTGAAGTCCTCGTATCCGAAGTCCAACAACCGAACCTGTAAACAAACACACAAAAATAATCAGTAACACATAAAGAAGCAAAATTATTATTCTTACCTTTCCTGGGTCCAGCGCTGGAGCTGCAATGTCAGCGAGCTGGGCCCTGTATCTAATCCAATCATGTGTGATACAGTCTGCTGAGCTGTGTATCTAATCCAATCATGTGTGATACTGTCTGCTGGGCCCTGTATCTAATCGTATCTTGTGTGATACTGTCTTCTGGGCCCTATATCTAATCCGATCATGTGTGATACTGTCTGCTGAGCCACTGTATCTAATCCTATCATGTGTGATACTGCCTTCTGAGCCACTGTATCTAATCCTATCATGTGTGGTACTGTCTGCTGAGCCACTGTATCTAATCCTATCATGTGTGATACTGTCTGCTGGGCCACTGTATCTAATCCTATCATGTGTGATACTGCCTTCTGAGCCACTGTATCTAATCCTATCATGTGTGGTACTGTCTGCTGAGCCACTGTATCTAATCCTATCATGTGTGATACTGTCTGCTGGGCCACTGTATCTAATCCTATCATGTGTGATACTGCCTTCTGAGCCACTATCTAATCCTATCATGTGTGATACTGTCTGCTGAGCCAATGTATCTAATCCTATCCATAGTTTATAGGGTCGTAGTGCTATAGATATGCTATGCTGTCTCATATACACACTTTTTTTGGGGCGGACACATATGTATTGGAGCTATTTCCCTGACATTTTAAGCCCTGAGGGTATGTTCACACGGCAGCGTCTGTTATGGCTGAAATGACGGTGCTGTTTTCAGGAGAAAACAGCACCGTAATTTCAGCCGTAATGGCATGTGTAGGCGACTTTCGCTGCGTCCATTACGGAAGTAATTGAAGCTGGTTTTCCATGGAGTCCATGGAAAACGGCTCTATTTACGTCTGAAGAAGTGACAGGCACTTTTTTGACGCGGGCGTCTTTTTTACGCGCCGCCTTTTGACAGCGGCGCGTAAAAAAAATGCCCGTCGGCACAGAACATCGTAAGACCCATTCAAATGAATGGGCAGATGTTTGCCGACGCTTTTGAGCCGCATTTTCGGACGTAATTCAATGCTAAAACGCCCGAATTACGACCGTAAATAGTGTGTGTGAACCCAGCCTTCGTGACGCCCCCGGCTGCTAGTGCTGCATTGTTGGGTCACTTAGGAGACCCAGCGATGCAGCTGAAAGCTGCGGACCGTCGGCCATGAGAAGTTTGCGGGGGGGGGGGGCCCAGTAAGAATTTTTGCATCGGGGCCCATGAGCCTCTAGCTACGCCCCTGCCCCAGAGTCTCCATTGGCAGCGGCCAACGTTCATAGAAGAGGTACAGTAGTAGCAGACAAGATGCAAGGTCCTGTATATCGTAGGTGAGGGCAGGCGGCAGACATTCACTCATGGTTAGCTAAGCCAGAGGTTAGGGCAGGCGTTAAATGTTCATCAAAGTCAACAGGCAAAAGTTCAGGGCAGGTGGCAGACAGGGATGGTCAAATCAAGCAGGGTCAGTAACAGTATGTCCAATAGAAAACATATGAGAACTAAACTAGCAAGTTAGACAAATAAACCTAATTGCTCAGACATGGAGCATATTAAAAGATAACCCTTTTATAACCAGGAAAGCTTGTTGGTATTTGGTGCGCGCTGGCCCTCTAAGAGGAGAATGGGTGGAGTGCGCACTAGAGTCAACAGTTGGAAAGCCAGGAGGAGAGCGGCAGAGGGGAGTGGAGAAGAGACACAGCACTGGCTGGAGGACAGAAGACAATGTGGAGTGGTGAGTACATAGCGGCGGGAGCGGGCAGCGACCAAAGCAGCAGAGAGCTTTTAATCGTCTCCTAATGGTGCAAGTTTTTTAGATCACAATAAAGTATATTATGAAATTATTCAGCACAACATTTTTACATATTTCAATTTAAATTGAAAGAAAAGTTCTTGTGTGAAAGCTCATACATTAACAATACATATCTATAGATTTCCTGATGTGAATAGAATCCTATGAAGAAAAAAAAAATCTAACATATGCACTGCCATACATTGGAAATTTGCAGCTGATTAAGATTATATTACAAGTACAGTCTACAAAACCCACTGAGTACCATAGACAGATACATTGCTGTCATGAGAGCTTATTATTGGTCTTATCATTGGTCATATTGGCCAATTTATGCGAGTTTCCACGGCCATGTTTACTAATCCATACATCAGGCAAATACTGAAAATCGAAAAAAGAAGGTGCATCATTTTAGCAAAAAAACTCCAGGTTCATACCCACACGACCTGCATCTCTTCTGTTTGTATACTACGCTATATGACTTCTTATCACTATGATTGTTTATTGTCTGTACACAGACTATGAGAACGTGGATTTCTTTTGTTTGTATCTGTTTCGACTCTTGGAATAGACAGCTTATTAATATTACAGAAGAATGATGATAAGGTTCCCCCGCAGTATCTGGTGCATTATTTAAGGCTGCCCTATTTTCTGTGTTTATTGTGCATCTATAAATGGAAAGACCCATGGGCATCGTACACAAAGGTAATTAGAAGGCAAAATTGACACAAATACATTTATTTTAGGTTTGCACTTACCTGCACCACTAGATCAAAGCCTTTGTTCTTATATGTATTGTGAGTGCAGGGTAAACCCAACCTTATATGACCTAAAAGGGTGTATCTTCTTATAGTGAAACATACAAAGAGTTTGAAAATGTAAATGAAACTGTAATATTTTCTCATCGTGTGATAATATAACATGGTACATACCTTTCCAACCTTTCCAACACTTTCCAATGGGTAGAGTAAGGGTATGTTCACACGCAGAGTCAAAAATGTCTCAAAATACGGAACTGTTTTCAAGAGAAAACAGCTCCTGGTATTCAGACGTTTTTTGTGCCACTCGCGATTTTTCGCAGAGTTTTTCCCGGCATTTTTTACGGCCGTTTTTCGAGCTTTTTTCAATAGAGTCTATGGAAAACGGCTCCAAAAACGTCCCAAGAAGGGTCCTGCACTTCTTTTTTGCGGCCGTCGGAACAGAACGCCGTTTTCCCATTAAAATCAATGGGCAGATGTTTGGAGGCGTTCTGCTTCCGATTTTTCTGCCGTTTTTCGGGTGTTTACGGCCCGAAAAACGGCCAAAAATAGGCCGTGTGAACATACCCTAAGCAATCTGTTTAAATCCCATTAGAGGACTTTGACTTTTTTACTTTTATTTTTTGTTTAACTATAATGTAATGTCTAATATACTGTGTATATATATATATATATATATATATATATATATATATATATATATATATAACGATCAACCATAACAGTAAAACCACCGGCCTAATATTATGTAGGTTCCCCTCGTGCCACCAAACAGTCCTGACCTGTCGAGGCATGGACTCCACAAGACCTCTGACTATGACCTGGGTGTTAGCAGACGATTCTTCAAGTCCTGTAAATTGCAATGTGGGGCCTCTATGAATCAGACGTGTTTTTCCAGCACATCCCACAGATGCTCGATCTGATTTGGATCTGGGAAATTTGAAGCCAAGTCAATACTTTGGACCACTGCATTAAGGAATACCCTTGCTATGAAGGAATATACTTGTTCTGCAACAATGGTTAGGTAGGTGGTACGTATTAAAATAGCATCCACATTAATGCCAGGACCCAAGGATTCCCAGCAGAACATTCCCCACACTGCCTTGTCCGGCTTCCCATAGTGCATCTATTCCCTAGTGCGGCTGTCCACATAACGTAAAATAAAACGTCATTCATCAGACCAAGCCACCTTCTTCCATTACTCCATGCTCCAGTTCTGGTGCTCAAGTGCCCATTGTACTAAATCGTCCCCACTGTCTAATATTGGCAATGATTTATTTTTCATAATATCACGAAATGGAGATGTGGCCTTATGTTCTGGTGTGGGGGCTGATGTTTTTGGTGTGTGGAGCGGTGGGGAAGGAAAACCATATAGCAAACAAATAAGAACATCTCTTACCCACTGTAAAGTCCCAGCTGACAACATGATTAATATATAAATGACAATCATATTATGCTTGTACAGTATACAGGAGGAGGAGGTTTTAGTTCAGAAGAATACTGCTTACAAATTGCAGCTTCTATTACCTTACTGCAGAACATTTTGTACCAAATAAATGAAACCACTTAATTCACAGCGGTTCAAGAGCATTTTCTATATAAAGTACAAACTGAGTGCAGCTCTCATCTCACTACATAAAAAAGTTCCCGTTTTAATGTCTGTTAGGATTCTATTTTCTGAATCCAATTTAAGTTATTTCATGTAGCATACACTCGTCAGCCATAACATAAAACCTCTGACAGGTGAAGTGAATTACAGTTATTATCTTATTACATGTCATCTGTCATGGGGTGGGATATATTAGGCAGAAGACTTTTTTTAATTAATGTGTTGGAAGCATTAAAAATGGACAAGCCTAAGTATCTGAGCGACTTTGACAAGGGCCAAATTGTGATAGCTATACGAATGGTCAGAGCATCTCCAATTTGACATGTCTTGTGGTATGTTCCCGCTATACAGTAGTTAGTACCTACCAAAAGTGGTCCGGAGAAGGACAACCAGTGAACCAGCGACAGGGTCATGGCTAGTCCATCAGGTCTGATCCCACAGAAGAGCTACCGTGGCACAAATTGCTGAAAAAGTTCATGCTGGTTATGATGGAAAGGTGTTAGATAAGACAGTGCATCGCAGCTTGGCCAATCTTGACCCCTGTCTAGTCAGCAGGGTCATAGCAAGACTTTCCTTCACCCTGGGCAAAGATTTAGTTCACTGTCCAAGCCCCATGTCTAAACACCCTCACCAAGGCATAGTAGCGTGACTTCTGATGCCCAGGGCCCCATCAGTTCCCCTAACTAAACCTCTGCAGTAAGTACCTTTGACATGAAGCACATGAACAAGTTATTTTCTGAATTGCTATAGCACTGTTGCCTTGCATCATTGGGGTCCTTCATTGTAATCTGACCAGAAGGATAGCATTATTTCCTCAAGAGATTCAAGGACAGATTTTTGGCAATTGGTGATGGTATAATATCTGCCTGTCAGTGCCAAGGCTAAATATTTCTTTATTGTGGTCCATTCATGGTCTCATTTGCCAGACCACAATCTAACAATGAGGTTGAAAATATTGCTACATTGGGGGGGATATTATTCCAATAATTCTAAGTATTTTATATTGCACAAAGAGATTGGACCAACAAAGCGTGGGCAGATGCCTCAACAACTATTAATGTGGCCAAAGTTAGATATATTCCTGTGTATGTACAGCTTCTTTAATGAAAAAAGACAAATGAAACTTTTTGAAAGCCCCAAAGTAGAGCTCAGACACAAGGTAAGGCCTTATGCACACGGCCGTGCCTGTAATCATGGCCCCGTGATTGCGGGCACGGCTGGCCGCCGATGGCCACAGGGCGTAGCTTGCATTTTCGTCACGTTCTCCCATACAAAGTATGGGAGCACGGCCCGTAAAACGCAACAGATAGAACATGTTCTATCTTTTGCGGTACAGTTCTACGGCACGGACACCTATCCGTAGCGATATGAAAAGGTGTCCGCGGCCAATAGAACTGAATGGGTCCGTAGATGCAGACCGTATTACGGTCCGCAATTATGGAGATTTTTTACGGTCGTGTGCATGGGGCCTCAGAGTGCAGACTTTAATTGGTGTTACACAGAGCTGTCATGGTAGAAGAGAATGGCTCAGCATTGGTCTGTGACTCTGCATGTAGTTGGTGAATAAATGAACTTTTTGTACTTAATCATATTTATATGCTAGTGCCTAGGGTTCGTTTAGAGGGTTTTTTTTTTTTTTTTTTTTTGCAGCTGCTGTCAGTGTTTGTCTGTGATTTACTATGAAACTGTTTCCATTCCTTTGAGGGTAAATGTGTATGTACTATTCTGTATTATGGTTCTATAACCTTTCAACACATCTGTGATATATGTAAAGGTAACTTCACCCAATTACCATAATTGCTCCAGTACATTGCTACTTTGTTGGTTTATGTGGTTATGTTTAGTGTTAGTGGCTGGTGGGTGAGGGGTAGGATGGGGATAGTAGGAACATATAAAAGTTCTGCTGGTGCAGGGACTAATTTAGATATATGTAAGAGGGGAATTTATCAATAGAATTATAAGATACATAATGTATGAGAATAAACAAAAATGATTCAATTTGCTAATTTTTTATTTGTGCAAATTGCAACTTTTGATGCATTTGCAACTTTTATTATATCAATTAAAGAACTCATTACACTGAATTTTTATGACATTAGTATCTATTTTCAATTATATTTACACCTATTTAGAAAAACACTTCAACAATGTTATTTCATGAACTGGATCAAGTTCTCATTTTACAGACAAATTAATTTTATCATGAAAACTGACAAACCATGACTAATTTATATATCGGAGAACAGCGGAGCTAACAGACCAAACTCAAATAGTGTTGTTTTAGAAAATATATGTATACATATACATAAAGCTATCACACATACTTTTTTATTTTACAGTTCTGAATTATAGACAGGTGTTATCCAGATGTACAGCCTAGGCCAAATTTCCAATGTATGAGCTTGATAACCATGTGCTGTGGTTAACTGTACTCTGAGGATTCAGGTTATAAAGTAAAATTATGCTCAAGTATAAACATATATTTTGCAGCCAAAATAAATACAATGTCAGCAACATGTCGTAAAAGGTCTACTTTGATTGTCAAAAGAAAGTGTGTTAAAAAATCCAATTGATCCCATAAAGGGGAATATGTCACTAGGTCAATAACCCATTAGATAGGACATTAGCATGATCAAAACAGGCCTAGTGGGCCCCCTTATTTATGCCCACTAAATGGCCTCTGAAAATGGAAACCAGGTGTTAAAACATTTTTTAGGAGTAAGGGATTTAGGGAGGTGTGCCACATGAACCCCTTGGTTCTTCTGGATGACTGGGAAAGTTCTATGAAGTGAAGATCATCTGTTGCTAGTTCTTTAGGAATACAGTTAGTGGGCACAAATTTGCCCTCTAATTCATCATTATATGGGCACCTGTAAGGCATTTAATATAAAGGGGCCTATTCCAGCTTTCCTCTAACTCTCTTCTAATTACGCAAATTTGCTCTCCTCCAGTGTAACGTCTATGGCCACGGCCCGTCGATAGGTCGTTAACCCCGACGGCCGTGGCCATGGACAGCTTACCTGCCTGCAGCGTCGTCCCCCAGTCAGGCGCCGGCACTCTCTTCCGGATTCCGAGTGTCTCCGGCGGGTGCCCTGGGCGATAAAAAGGGCTCTGCCCTCTTGCCCTTTGCCAGAGCGTTGTTAGTTTTCCCGTTGTTCGTCTTGCTTATGGTCTCCCAGTGTCTTCCAGCCTCCCAGTGTACCCTGCTCCTGTATTCCGTATCCCGTGTCCTGTTTCCGTGCTACCTAGTGCTATAGCCGTGCTGTGCTACCTACCGTGCTGTCCTACAGTCTACGCTGCCCTGCTACGCCTCACCGAACTACTTCCCACCGCCTGGTTCTGGACGTGTCCGCCTCGCTACTGCCTACGATTGTCTCAGGTACTCTCGCTGAACCATTGAACTGTGTACTTTCCGGTTTGGCCAGCTGCCATCCCCGCTACGCGGTACGGCGCAGTGGGTCCACACCCCGCATCGTGACAGTACGCTCTGGCCAGGGACCCCTCTGGCCAATTCAAGGGCTTGTTACCCTCCCAAGCCATGCAGGCGGATCTGCTGGATCTCCGAGCTAGGCAGGACCAGCTCCTCGTGGCCGTGGACTCTATGGCGCAGCAGCTAGGGACGCTAGTTGCCTCCATTCCTGCTTCTATGCAAGTTCCTCAAGCCGACCCTCCTGTTGCTCCTCTTGGCAGTTCCTGTACGGACCCTCGGTTCTCGCTGCCATTGCCCTCTCGGTTCGATGGAGATGCCAGTGCTTGTCGGGGGTTCCTGAACCAATGCCACATTCATTTTACCCTGCACTCTCGGGCATTTCCGTCAGATGGAGCCAAGATCGCATTCATCCTCTCCCTCCTGACCGGCAAGGCCCTGGCATGGGCTAACCCTATCTGGGAACGTCAGGGACCCGAGACCCGAGACTTCCAGGAGTTCGCACGAATATTCCGAACCGTTTTTGAGGAGCCAGGGCAAGTCTCATCAGCCGCCACCGCCATCTTCAACCTTCGCCAAGAGGACAACTCCATGGGCGAGTATACTATTCAGTTCCGGACTCTGGCAGGAGAGCTATCCTGGAACAATGAGGCATTTGTGGCATCCTATTGGCATGGCCTGTCGCCCGAGATCAAGGACGAACTGGCTGCTCAAGACCTGCCTCCCGCGTTGGACGACTTGATTCTTCTTGCCACTCAGGTTGACATAAGGCTGAGGGAGAGATCCCATGTGGTTCGTCAGGAGCGCCGGCGTCCTAGACTGGCGCCCAACTTTCAGCAACCCCTCTTGCCTGCTTCTATTGCTTTGCCCGAGGTTCCGATGCAAGTTGACCGACTAAAATTATCGGTCCAGGAGAAACAGCGCAGGCGTACCTCTGGACTGTGCTTATATTGCGGCCTCGCTGGCCACGTCGTGCATCTGTGTCCTCACAAGCCAAAAAACCCCAGCGCCTAGGCTTGGTTGGAGAGACAACCCTGGGCGTCAACACATTGAAGCAAGAACTCTCCTCCAAGCTATTTATCCCTGTAACCATCATTGCTGGCGAGAGGTCTCATCAGGTCTCCGCATATCTGGACACCGGCTCTGCAGCCAACTTCATCTGCCAGGATCTTGTGGATCTCCTACAGTTGCCTACTACCCCGCTTGAAAGGCCGCTGATCGTTGCCTCGGTGGATGGACTGCCATTACCAGATCCAGTTGTGTCCATAACCAAACCGTTGAAATTCCAAGTGGGAGCCCTTCATGCTGAGATCATCTCTCTGTTCGTCCTGTCCAAGGCCGTCAACCCCGTGCTGCTGGGGTTGCCTTGGCTTCGTCTGCACGCCCCCGTCCTGGATTGGAACTCTGGAGAGGTTCTCCAGTGGGGCCCGAAGTGTCTTGACCGCTGTCTGAGTCACATCCAGTCGCCAAAGCCCGCTCCTCTTCAGTCGTTGGCAGGTTTGCCCCTCTGTTTCTCCATGTTCGGCGATGTCTTCAATAAAAAGGAGTCCGAGACCTTGCCGCCACACCGGGCATATGACTGCCCAATCGACCCAGTTCCGGAATCGTCTCCCCCTCGTGGTAGAGTGTACCCTCTCTCCTTGCCAGAGACCCAGTCCATGTCGGCTTACATCAAGGAGAACCTGGAGAGGGGTTTCATTCGTAAATCTTCATCCCCGGCCGGAGCAGGGTTCTTCTTTGTTAAAAAGAAAGATGGATCATTACGACCTTGCATCGACTACCGAGGCTTAAACCAGAACACGGTGAAGAACAGGTATCCTCTGCCTTTAATTTCTGAACTGTTTGATCGCATACGGGGGGCAAAATTTTTTTCTAAACTGGACCTGCGGGGGGCCTATAATCTGATCCGGATTCGTCGAGGTGACGAGTGGAAGACTGCCTTTAATACTCGTGATGGGCATTACGAATACTTAGTCATGCCCTTCGGCCTGTGTAACGCTCCCGCAGTATTCCAAGAATTTGTCAATGACATTTTTCGTGATCTCCTTTATGTTTGTGTTGTGGTGTATCTCGATGACATTCTGATTTTTTCCCCAGACCCAGTAACTCATCAAAGTCACGTCCGCCAGGTATTGCTCCGTCTAAGAGAGAATCAACTTTACGCCAAGTTGGAGAAGTGTGTGTTTGAGAAGAGGTCTCTATCCTTCCTGGGCTATATTATCTCAGATCAGGGTCTCAAGATGGATCCCCAGAAGGTAAAGGCCGTCCTGGAGTGGCCACGCCCCCAAGGCTTAAGGGCCATCCAACGCTTTCTAGGATTCGCCAACTTCTACCGACTCTTCATCCCCAACTTCTCATCTTTGACAGCACCTATCTCCACCCTCACTAAGAAAGGTATGAATGCCAAGATGTGGACCCCGGAGGCTGAAGCCGCATTTGAATCCTTAAAGAAAGCCTTCACATCTGCCTCCATTCTGCACCATCCGGACGTGTCCTTACAGTTTTCGTTAGAGGTGGACGCCTCCTCGGTGGGTGCTGGTGCACTGTTGTTCCAGAAAAGACCGAAAGGCAAGGCCGTGGTATGCGGCTACTATTCCAAGCTGTTTTCTCCCGCAGAGCGTAACTACTCGATTGGGGACCGGGAATTACTGGCCATCAAACTGGCTCTGCAGGAGTGGAGACACCTACTGGAAGGCGCGGTTCACCCTATCCTGATCTTCACGGACCTACCTACCTACAGACGGCCCAGTGGTTGAATCCTCGTCAAGCCAGGTGGGTGTTTTACTTTGCTCGGTTCCGGTTCGAACTCCACTACCATCCCGCCGACAAGAATGTGAGGGCCGATGCCTTGTCTAGATCTTTCGAAACCGAGGACGCCATGGAATCTCCACAGAATATCATTGACCCATCCTGTATCTTCTCTGTGAATCCCCTGCAAGTCAGAGACATCCCTCCGGGTAGGACTTTTGTGCGTCTGGTTGACCGAGGAAGAATTCTTCGCTGGGGTCACAGCTCTAAGCTGGCAGGTCACGCGGGTGCTCGTAAGACCCAAGAGTTAATCACCCGTCAGTTCTGGTGGCCCACGCTGCCCAAAGATGTCATGGACTTTGGCTCCTCTTGCACAGTCTGTGCAGCAAATAAAGTTCCTCACTCCAGACCTGCGGGCCTGCTCCAACCACTGCCTGTGCCCGTTGCCCCGTGGCAACATGTCGCTATGGACTTCGTCACGGATCTTCCTTCTTCTGCGAGTTGCAGTGTGATCTGGGTGGTGGTGGATCGATTTTCCAAGATGGCTCACTTCATCCCGTTGACCGCTCTGCCGTCTGCTACACGGTTGGCTGACCTCTTCATACAGCACATCTTCCGTCTGCACGGATTGCCCCTGCATATTGTCTCGGACAGAGGTGTCCAGTTCACCTCGAAGTTTTGGAGAGAACTCTGCGGGCTCCTTGGTGTGAAATTGGACTTCTCTTCAGCCTATCATCCCCAGTCCAACGGGCAAGTCGAGAGAGTTAACCAGATTATGGAGAACTACCTACGTCACTTTGTGTCCAGGCGCCATGATGATTGGGTGCAGTTGCTCCCGTGGGCAGAGTTCTCCTATAACAACCACACCAGTGAGTCGACCACATCCAGTCAATTTTTCATCGTCTACGGCCAACATCCTCGTATACCTCTTCCTGTTTCTACAATGTCCCAGGTGCCTGCAGCCAACTCCACCTTCAGGGACTTTCTACAGATATGGCAACAGACCCGATCTTCTATCCTCTTGGCGGTGGACCGCATGAAGAGAAAGGCAGATACAAGAAGACGGGTTCCTCCGCAGTTCCTTCCAGGGACTAAAGTCTCGCTGTCTTCTAGGAATATCCGGCTGAAGGTGCCGTCATGCAAATTTGCCCCGAGGTTCCTTGGTCCCTTTGAAGTCCTGCTACAAATTAACCCGGTATCCTACAAGCTGCGGTTCCCCCCCCACTCTCAGGATTCCTAACTCCTTTCACTTCTCCCTGCTAAAACCGGTGGTCCTGAACTGCTACTCCAGGACTCCTAGTCCCACAGTGGTTCCTGGCGGCTCATCTGGGACTTTCGAGGTAAAGGAGATTCTGGCTACCAAGAAGGTGGGAGGAAGGACATTTTATTTGGTGGACTGGAGGGGGTTCGGCCCAGAAGAGAGGTCTTGGGAGCCAGAGGAGAACATCGATGCCCCTGCCCTTGTGAGGAAGTTTCTCTCTCGCTCTGGTCCCAAGAAGAGGGGGCGTAAGAGGGGGGATACTGTAACGTCTATGGCCACGGCCCGTCGATCGGTCGTTAACCCCGACGGCCGTGGCCATGGACAGCTTACCTGCCTGCAGCGTCGTCCCCCAGTCAGGCGCCGGCACTCTCTTCCGGATTCCGAGTGTCTTTTTGCAAAAACTATAATCTGGCCCAGGATGCCCTGGGCTATAAAAAGGGCTCTGCCCTCTTGCCCTTTGCCAGAGCGTTGTTAGTTTTCCCGTTGTTCGTCTTCCAGCCTCCCAGTGTACCCTGCTCCTGTATTCTGTATCCCGTATCCTGTTTCCGTGCTACCTAGTGCTATAGCCGTGCTGTGCTACCTACCGTGCTGTCCTACAGTCTACGCTGCCCTGCTACGCCTCACCGAACGACTTCCCACCACCTGGTTCTGGACGTGTCCGCCTCGCTACTGCCTACGATTGCCTCAGGTACTCTCGCTGAACCATTGAACTGTGTACTTTCCGGTTTGGCCAGATGCCATCCCCGCTACGCGGTACGGCCCAGTGGGCCCACACCCCACATCGTGACATCCAGAAGGAAGAAAACAGTTTTTCTAGTGGCGCCTATAGCTACAGTAGCCTCCCTATGATGAGGGACATCAGCCAGACCAGAGACATTCATCCGTAGACAGCACTGGTTTGGGAATTTTGCTCCTTGTCAGTACAAAATAGGGTACTAGTTGGCTTAGTACGAGGAGCAAAAACTCTGAAACAGCCCTTTCTACAAATTAGCGCCTCTGGTTTGTCTGATATCCTTAGTAGAGTTGAGCGAATTTCCTGAAACTCGTTCGGGTCCCTTTAGATCGAATCGTCTGTCTGATTCGATTCAGTCCAAATAAATTTGCCGCGAATCGCAAGTATCACTGTATTCAACACCTTTCTAGCTGTTTTAAGCATTAGTAATTTCATCCACCTACGCCCCTCATGATTGGCTGTGATAGAAGGAGGGATAACTACGCTTCTCTGCCTTTTGGCTAAGATCAAGTGTAGTACCTGCTCAAGCTGAGGTTAGTAATCATCCCTGCTGGTGGAAGTTTGGACCATCGTAGGGGGATGACAGAACGCCGAGGTGAGGGCAGGGAACCACAACGGTCATCGCTCTGGTGTACGCATTTGGTTTAAAGGTACCATCTGTAGGTGACCAGGCGACTGCCGGATCGAGGTCAGGTAGTTTGGAAGCCCGAGTTGCTATGTGCCCCAGGGCTGGTGACCCTGGGGTGCCCTAACTCACTGGGGGTGGGATCCCACTGAGTGAAGACCTGGTCCCCATAAAACCGAATATGACCTTCAGGCGGTCTTCCACCCTTAAAAATATCCTGGCTCCTAGTAGAATCAAAAAACATCTAATACCCAACACTAACTTCCTCTCGGATCTCAAAGGTTCATATAAATGCGGTCGGCCACGCTGTTTATGCTGTAACATTATTAATCATAACAAACATACATACACATCCTCAGTTACCGATGAAAATGTTCCAATCTGAACGTTTCTCAACTGCGGCAGCTCGTATGTCGTTTACCTTATAGAATGCCCCTGTCAACTACAGTACATAGGCAGGACTACGCAATGCCTACGGACCCGGGTTAATAACCACTGTTTCAATATTAAAACTGGTTTTCTAAAACACAGTGTTTCTCGCCACTTTGCTCAAATACACAAATGCCAATTTAACCCCTTCCCGCTCCTTGACGTACTATTACGTCATGGCAGCTGTATCGTTCGCGCTCCATGCCGTAATAGTACGTCTCGGGAGTAACGGCCGTTTCGGCCGTCCTCCCGACACATACAGGAGCTGTGACGCTGCTGTCTTGTTCAGCAGCTGTCACAGCTCCTACAGCGGGGACCGATCGCTGTGTCCCCGCTGATTAACCCCTTAAAAGCCGCGTTCTATAGAGATCGCGGCTTTTTAGGGGTTAAGCTGCCATCGCCGGCCTGCTACGCGATAGCGGCCGGCGATGGTGACTATGGCAACCGGACACCAAACAATGGCGTCCGGCGATGCCATAGACGGAAGCCTAGTGGGTCCTGACAACGTCAGGACCCACTATGCTTGCTGTCAGTGAGTAGCTGACAGTTCTAATACACTGCACTACGCATGTAGTGCAGTGTATTAGAATAGCGATCAGGGCCTCCTGCCCTCATGTCCCCTAGTGGGACAAAGTAATAAAGTAAAAACAAAGTTAAAAAAAGTTGTGTAAAAATAAGAAAATAAAAGATTTAAAAGTATTAAAAGTAAAAATCCCCCTTTTTCCCTTATCAGTCCTTTATTATTAATAAAAATATATAAACAAACAAATAAACTATACATAATTGGTATCGCCGCGTCCGTAACGGCCTGAACTACAAAATTATTTCATTATTTATCCCGCACGGTGAACGCCGTAAAAAAAAAAAATAATAAACCGAACCACAATCACAATTCTTTGGTCACTTCACCTCCCAAAAAATGGAATAAAAAGAGATCAAAAAGTCGCATGTACCGAAAAATGGTACTGATCGAAACTACAGTTCGTTACGCAAAAAATAAGTCCTCGCACGGCTTTATTGATTGAAAAATAAAAACGTTATGGCTCTTAGAATAAGGTAACACAAAAAGTGAATGATTTTTTACAAAACGTATTTTATTGTGCAAACGCCATAAGACATAAAAAAAAACTATAAACATCTGGTATCGCCGTAATCGTATCGCCCCGCAGAATAAAGTGAATATGTCATTTATAGCGCACGGTGAACGCTGTAAAAAAAAACGAAAAAAAAAACAATCGTACAATTGCTGTTTTTTAGTCACCACGCCACCTAAAAATAGAATAAAAACTGATCAAAAAGCCGCATGCACCCCAAGAAAACTACAATGGATTCCTCAAGGGGTCTAGTTTCCAAATTGGGGTCACTTTTGGGGGGTTCCCAATGTTTTGGCACCACAAGACCTCTTCAAACCGGACATGGTGCCTAATAAAAAAGATGCTTCAAAATCCACTAGGTGCTCCTTTGCTTCGGAGGCCGGTGCTTCAGTCCATTACCGCACTAGGGCCACATGTGGGATATTTCTCAAAACTGCAGAATCTGGGCAATACGTATTAAGTTGCGTTTCTCTGATAAATCCTTTTGTGTTATAAAAAAAATGGTATAAAGAGGATTTTCTGACAAAAAAAAAAATGTAAATTTCACCTCTACTTTGCTCTAAATTCCCGTGAAACACCTAAAGGGTTCATAAACTTTCTAAATGCTGTTGTGGATACTTTGAGGGGTCTAGTTTCTAAAATGGGGTGTTTGATAGGGGTTTCTAATATATGGGCCCCTCAAAGCAACTTCAGAACTGAACTGGAACCTAAAAAAATAAATAAATGAGGCAATACTTCGCTTCTTACATTATACTGATAATGAGCCGTGCCCACCCCGAGATGACCCCAGTTTTGACCGTTTGTATAAACGGAGACCCCTATTAGACCGTTCCAGTGCCCGGTTTTCCCCAGCATACACCCCTGAGAAGTGTATTTCTATTGATGAGTCCCTGGTACATTTTAAAGGGAGGGTTCAATTCCGCCAGTACCTGCCGGGTAAGAGGGCAAGGTATGGCGTGAAGATGTATAAGCTGTGAGAGTGCATCAGGGTATACCTACAGGTTTAGGATATATGAAAGAAAGGCCACCCCCAAACCAGACTGCATCCTGGACTACAATAGGTACATGGGAGGGATGGACTTGTAAGATCAAGCCCTGAAGCCCTACAGCGCCATGCGGTGTGGTATAAGAAGCTGGCCGGGCACATCATACAGATGGCATTGTACAATGCGTACATGCTACGTCGATGTGCAGGCCAGACGGGAACTTTCCTGGAATTTCAAGAGGTGATTATCAAGAACCTAATCTTTAGGGACCAAGAAGGAGGGGCACCCAGTACTTCTGGAAGCGAGCCCACACGCATCGTACCAGGGCAACACTTTCCAGGAGAAGTTCCCCAAACTGGCAAGAAGGGAAAAAGTCAAAAGAGGTGCAAAGTCTGCTATAAGAGGGGGTAAGGGAGGACACAATATATCAATGTGACACGTGTCCCGAATAACCAGAGCTCTGTATGAAAGTGTTTTAAAATTTATCATACATCCCTTGGTTTATAATTTACCCCAATTTTACTTACCCTGATGCACTCCACACAGCTTATCCCCCCTCGTCTTTCCCCTCTGGGCCCTGCTGTGTGTCCAGGCAGCTGATAACAGCCACATGTAGGGTATTGCCATATCCGGGAGAACCCACATTACAGTTTATGGGGTGTAGGTCTCCGGTCAAAATGCTCACTACACATGTAGATGAATGCCTTAAGGGTGTAGTTTTTAAAACGGGGTCACTTCTTGGGGGTTTCAACTGTTCTGGTACCTGAGGGGCTTCTGCATACATGACTTCGCACTAGAAAATCCCCAGTAGGCCAAATGGTGGTCCTTTCCTTCTGAGCCCTCCCATGGGCCCAAATGGCAGTTTATCACAACAAATGGGGTATTGCGGCCCTCAGAACAAATTGCGCAACAGAATGGGGTATTTTGTTTCTTGTGAAAATAAGAAATTTTCAGCCAAAACTACATATTATTTGAAAAAAATAATTTTGTTTTCATTCCCAGCCCAATTCAAATAAGTTCTGTGAAAAAACTATGGGGTCAAAATGGTCACAACACCCATAAATGAAGTCCTTGAGGGGTGTAGTTTCCAAAATGGGGTCATTTGTGGTTGGTTTCTATTGCTTTGATACCTCTGGGGCTCTGCAAATGCGACATGGCACCCGAAAACCACTCCAGCAAAATCTTGACTCCAAAGAACACACAGCGCTCCTTTCCTTCTGAGCCCTCCCATGGGCCCAAACGGCAGTTTATCACCACAAATGGGGTATTGCCGCACTCAGGACAAATTGGGCAACAGAATGGAGTATTTTATTTCTTGTGAAAATAAGAATTTTTGAGCTAAAATGACATATTATTGGAAAAAATATATATTTTTTTAATTCCCAGCCCAATTCAAATTAGTTCTGTGAAGAAACTATGGAGTCTAAATGGTCACATTACCCATAAATGAATTCCTTGAGGGGTGTAGTTTCCAAAATCGGGTCACTTCTGGTGGGTTTCCATTGCTTTGATACCTCTGGGGCTCTGCAAATGCGACATGGCATCCGAAAACCAAACCAGCAAAATCTGTACTCCAAAGAACACACAGCGCTCCTTCCCTTCTGAGGCCTCCCATGGGCCCAAACGGCAGTTTATTGCCACAAATGGGGTATTGATGCACTCAGGAGAAATTGGGCAACAAAATTGAGTATTTTGTTCCCTGTGAAAATAAGAAATTTTGGTAAAAAATTACATCTTATTGGAAAAAATGTCATTTTTTTAATGTCACAGCCCAATTGAAATAGGTGCTGTGAAAAAACTGTGTGGTCAAAATGCTAACAACAACCATAAATGAATTCCTTGAGGGGTGTAGTTTCCAAAATGGGGTCACTTTTGGTGGGTTTCCATTGCTTTGATACCTCTGAGGCTCTGCAAATGCGACATGGCACCCGAAAACCAATCCAACAAAATCTGGACTCCAACAAACATATAGCGCTCCTTTCCTTCTGAGCCCTCCCATGGGCCCAAACGGCAGTTTATCACCACAAATGGGGTATTGCCACACTAAGGACAAATTGGGCAACAAAATGGGGTATTTTGTTCCTTGTGAAAATAAGAAATTTTGATCACAAATGACATTTTATTGGAAAAAATGACATTTTTTTCATTTCAGAGCCCAATTCAAATACGTGCTGTGAAAAAACTGTGCGGTCAAAATGGTAACAACAACCCTAAATGAATTCCTTGAGGGGTGTAGTTTCCAAAATGGGGTCACTATTGGGGGATTCCTACTGTTTTGAAACCTCAACACCTCTTCAAACCTGGCATGCTGCCTAAAATATATTCTAATAAAAAAGAGGACTCAAAATCCACTAGGTGCTTCTTTGCTTCTAGGGCTTGTGTTTTAGTCCACGAGCGCAGTAGGGCCACATGTGGGACATTTCTAAAAACTGCAGAATCTGGACAATACATATTTAGTAGTGTTTCTCTGGTAAAACCTTCTGTGTTACAGAAAAAAAAATGAATAAAATTGAAATTCAGCAAGAAAAATGAAATTTGCAAATTTCACCTCCACTTTGCTTTAATTCCTGTGAAATGCCTGAAGGGTTAAAAAACTTTCTAACTGCTGTTTTGAATACTTTGAGGGGTCTAGTTTTTAAAATGGGGTGTTTTATCAGGGTTTCTAATACATAGGCCCCTCAAAGCCACTTCAGAACTCAAGAGGTACCTTAAAAAAAAGGCTTTTGAAATTTTCTTAAAAATATGAGAAATTGCTGTTTATGTTCTAAGCCTTGTAACGTCCAAGAAAAATAAAAAAATGTTCAAAAAACGATGCCAATCTAAAGTAGACATATGGGAAATGTGAACTAGTAACTATTTTGGGTGGTATAACCGTCTGTTTTACAAGCAGATGCATTTAAATTCTGAAAAATGCAATTTTTTCAAAATTTTCTCTACATTTTGCAATTTTTCACCAATAAACACTCAATATATCGACCAAATTTTACCACGAACATGAAGCCCAATGTGTCACGAGAAAACAATCTCAGAATCGCTTGGGTAGGTTTAAGCATTCCGACGTTATTACCACATAAAGTGAAATATGTCAGATTTGAAAAATGGGCTCTGAGCCTTAAGGCCAAAACTAGGCTGCGTCCTTAAGGGGTTAATGAAATCCGCATTACTCCTATTGAACATATTCACCCCGATGTCCCAAACAGGTTCAATAAGTTGAAACAAAGAGAGAATTTTTGGATATTTAAAATGGATACATTACACCCCAGAGGCCTGAACGACATCTCAGAGTCGTCCTTGGATTAGTCCTACCAATAGTTACTAATTCTCCTAATTATGATATGCCTTGACCCGTCTAGTAAACACACCAAGACGCACATACATATACCTTCATGATTTCCTTATCAGAACCTAGCGATCACATACACAATCAAATACCGTCTTCTTCCGACCTTCTAATCAACCTCTATATGTGAACAAACCATTCAAATTGCCTCAACTAAAAACTTCTGACTCACAGTATTACTTATCGTCAGTCGCCAACAAACCCCCCCCCCCTTTTTACCTATATTGTGAATTAAAATTCTTTCATACAAATCTCTACTTACCTTTTCAGCAATAGTTCTGTCCATCTCTCTACTTAATGACATCCCACACGATTCCCCGGACTTTGCGTGCCATTTTGCGTTCCACCATGCGCTCCACCGTATGCGGTCCACCACCTAGTTTTGGCCCGCCTCGGCCTCCGTAGTTTAAATAATCTCCATGACTACGGCCCGCATTTGACCTAAACAAATCTCCATTTACTATATCAATAAAAACACTGAATAAAAGTAACACATTTATGCTACAGTATTACTAATGGAAAATAAACCTTTGCCGACCATATTATGAAAAACCTCTTTACTTAAAATATTTACGTTCTCGGTGCCGTTACAACATTTGACTTATATAAAAATCACGCAAAACATCTTTTATTCTGTATTTTAATATCCCGAGTTTTTATTCATTTAACTATATGTTCCCATTCTAATCGATATTCAATTTGACTATTCCTGTTATTTTGCCTGATATTTGTTTGAACTTTGACCCGCCATGTTTTGGCGTTTTTTTTTGCCAATTCTGTTCCATCTGAACTGGGCCAATCAGTATCCAGTGTTGTATATATATACCAGCATTTTTTAAACTAAATTTTATGCCTGATGAAGACGCCAGTTCGGCGTCGAAACGCGTTGCAATAAAGCACTTATTTAAACTAAGGAAGAGACTACTCGTTTCTCCATTGTACTTGGTCCACTCAGCAGCGCCAATACAGATCCCCTCTTTTTCTAAATTTATCCATTATTGGCTGTGATAGAAGGAGGGATAACTACGCTTCTCTGCCTTTTGGCTAAGATCAAGTGTAGTACCTGCTCAAGCTGAGGTTAGTAATCATCCCTGCTGGTGGAAGTTTGGACCATCGTAGGGGGATGACAGAACACCGAGGTGAGGGCAGGGAACCACAACGGTCATCGCTCTGGTGTACGCATTTGGTTTAAAGGTACCATCTGTAGGTGACCAGGCGACTGCCGGATCGAGGTCAGGAGGTTTGGTAGTTTGGAAGCCCGAGTTGCTATGTGCCCCAGGGCTGGTGACCCTGGGGTGCCCTAACTCACTGGAGGTGGGATCCCACTGAGTGAAGGCACATTTGTACGCACTCCTGTTTCACACTTCTGAGCACACACCTTTATTCTCCCGGCCTTCTGGCTGGGAGATGAGGAATGTTTATATCTGGCATATGTCCAGGCTGTATCACAGCGCACATCCACTTATTTAATTTAGTTTTTTTCACTCTGTGTTTGTTACGTTTGTCACAAGGATTTTGGGATGCGGTGCCCTTTTGGAACCCTCCTGAGGTCTAGGGGGAAAATGTGTGGCCATCTGGTTCCGTTTTCCCCTGCAACGCGGCCTCCCTTCTTCGGAGGGGAGGTGCAACCTTGATGCGGGCTCCTAGGTGGACACTGGGGTGGCAGCCCAGGTAGAAGCCTAGGAGTATGTTTGGGTCTCCCTAAGCTTCGGCGAGGGGGTTCCTCGATCCTCTTGTTCTATGGTTTGGAGGGTTGGGGAATGGTTATGCGGGGCCTCTCTCTTTTAAGAGAATGGCTGTGATAGATCGCATCCTTGTGCACTTTTTGTGTGGCACCTCTGCACTTTTTATGTACTTGGGTGATAGAAAGCACAGCTCGGGCTTTTAGAAAAAAAAAAAATCTCACTGATCTAGGTTGGACATTAACTGATCGATGGCAAACCTGTTGGATGCCTAGTGTAATCTACCATGTTCATTATTTGTAATTCTAGTTGCTTTAAAGTGGAAGTCTCAATAAGACAACACCTGTCCCTTTTAGGGTACATTGACGTCATAGTGGTGAACAAGACCAGTTAGCCAATAACAAAACACAGCTCTGCTCTGGTGGACCTAGTCCATCCATATTTCCCATGGTTAGACTTTAATCTGAATGGCCAACACGCAATAATACATTTCCCCTGCAGTGACTGCTGAAGAGGAAATTTATTGACAGCTGCATTTTTTTCAGCAACATTAGCTACTTGCCGGAATTTCAGATCCCAACCACCCAGTGATCAGCAGATGAAATAACCCCTTTAAGTGACAAATTTAAAATTGTTCTTATAGATTTAAACAATTTAAATCCTTTAAGGCAATTTAATAAGCTATAATATGATCCAATAAATACAAATTCTATTTTGCAGTATATGTTCCTACACAAGGTTGGGATGCCATTTGTAGTCAATTTAAAGGCAACCTGTCACCAGCATTTCACCTATTGAACTCTACTCACTTCTCGCTGGCCGCTTCTGTCAAAAGTTCATTAGCGTTATCCCCTCTCCTAAACTCCTCCTCTAACCGTAAATAACAGTCCAGTCTGCAAACTTTTTGCGCCTTTTATGGTGATAATCCGGCAGTCTTGTTCATTCCTCTTCTTATGCCCGCCCACCGCCAAAAACTGGCCCGCCCTACATTCCAAAATCTCATCTGAGATAGCGCGCATGCGCCGTCATGTATGGTCCGACAAACTTCCCTGCTTCGTCTAGACCTTAAATCTAGTTACTGCACATGTGCCATTACGGTGTCTCGTTGTGTGCACGCACTATAACAACACATCAATGCGCAAGCGCAGGACTTCGTATGTGCTGGGGGAGGCGAGGAGCTGTCAATCAACAGTAAGGAGGCGAGGATAACGCGGAAAGTCTTGTGGAATGAAGATATGACTCTTTTTGAACGAAGATATAACTATTTTATGCTCATTAACATAAGACACAGGAACACTAAAAAACGGAATACTAAAGGTTCAGAGCCGACTAAGAAGACAATTATAGGTTACATAAAAATTATTTTTCACCACTACCACCAGGTATTGCTGGTTTAATAGGTGAAATGCTGGTGATAGGTTCCCTTTAAATAGATATGCAAGTGCACAATTGTAATATCACATGTAGACTTAGCACTGTTTCTTTGCAGCATTGAGGTCCTGAACTCAAATCTGACCGGGGTAACATCTACGTGAAATCAAACTATTCTTAATTTGTGGGTTTTCTCCACTAGGACCTGGAACTAATGTGAGTGGTGACATTTTATATAAAGTGATTGAGTATATAATAGTGCTATGGAAATAACAGAAAAAAAACATACATTCACTATAAGTACAATAAGAAATAATTCATTTTTAGAAGCACAGCAAAAAGTTTAAGGGAACCGGTCACCAGAATTTCACCTATTGAACTTTACTTATCCCTCACTGGCCGTTGCTATCAAAAGTTCATTGCCGTTATTCCCTCTCCTAAACTCCTCCTCCGACTGTAAATAACGGTCTGCAAACATTTTGCGCATTTTATCGTAATAATCCGCTGTCCCATTGTACACATGAGGACATCAATGCACCAGCGTGGGATTTTGTGTGCTGGGGAAGGCGAGGAGCTATCAATCAAAAGTAAGGAGGCCGATAAACTCGGAAAGACTTGAGAAATAAAAATATGACTCTTTTCGAACGAAGATATGACTCTTTTATGCTCATTAGCATACGGTGTGGGAACACTAAAAACGGAATACTAAAGCTACAGAGGTGACTAAGAAGACAATCATAGGTTATATAGAAATTATTTTTCACCCACTACCACCAGGTTTTGCTGGTGTAATAGGTGAAATGCTGGTGACAGGTTCCCTTTAAGTGTTCTTTTTTAGTATCTTGCTATCGTTCTCACTGGTAGAATAAGCCTACAACGAGCTATATAGCTCGAGAAACTAAAAAAGATGTATACCATTTAGGAGAAATGTAAATGTATGCCTGCAAATCAGAAAAGACAGGCCTTACTGAACCCCTCTCGGGAGAACTGTAATATTCTAAAGGGAGGTAAAAGGCAACCATGTAAAACCACAACAAAATTCATTATAGCTGCCTGTGGAAAAGGCTGGCAGTGCAGTAATGTAATTCCCAGTAGGGTTATGGTCTGAACTTTTCAGGCGCTGTGTTTTAAATTGTTATACCACTACCTACCAGCACATCAGGTTTATCCTTTTATAATAAGCAATACCCACACCAAGTATTTTTAGAGGTTCATAGTTAATAAACACTGTAATACATTGTATCCCCTGTTTTTAATGGAAGCTTTCTTTATCTATAAGGACTCTTTCATTTAAAGCGTTCTAGGTTTAATGAGTTGAAACTCCAAAGAGTAATTAGCTTGATTGTGAAACTGTTCCCTTAACATTAGGGGCTCTCGTTTTCATCTGTTTAATTAACTTTACTACTGGAGGAAAATGTTTCGTTTTATTACCAACAAAAATTATATATATATTTTTTTTTACATTTTTTACATTTTTGTTATGTGTGTTTTGGTTTTAGCCACTGATGAGAAAAGTTCCATCAAGATTGTTAATGATGTGTGCCATCCACTGCTGGAGTTGACTTGCGAAATCCGATCCCCGAGAGCATCGTAAGATAAATGTGTTTTGTATTTTAACACATGGACAAAACAACATGTTATCTGCTTACCGACCATGTACAGCTGATTACACAAATTGTTTAAGACTGGGTTACTTCCCCCAAAAAGATGGAGACTCTAAATATAATTTAACTTGATGCGGGGGTTTTATGGCTGTTCTACTTAAATCACTTTAGCTGCCGTAAGTTGAAAGGAAGGGGTCATGTCTTTTGGATTACAACCTTTTTCATTCTACTTACATACGTATTACAATCAATGAGGCCCACTTGCCTAATGCAATGTAAAACTATTTTTATCAAATAAATGTGTGTGAGCTACACAAGCACACGAGACTGTTCATTAGTTAGATTGAATTTTTGAAGCTAAATTTGAGAACAATAAATTCATAAGGTTTGACGGTTTTTGAATAGGAAAAAAAATATACAATTTTGAAAACCTAACATCACATTTTTTAAGTATTCAATGTAAATAAAAATTAGAATTACAACATCAGATTATGCAATGTTAAATACTTTTGTGTCAAAAAAGACAAAAGTATAGTAGGTATGACACCTTTATTGGCTGACCATAAAAGTTCTATATTACATTTTAATACATCAGCTACTTATAATGGAGATTTAACATAAGTACAAGAAATGTGGTTTGTATTATGAGTAACTTTTTAATACATCGGTAAAGGCTTCACAACTTGAAAAAAAGCCAGATATGAATGCATATAGAGCGCATCAGATTATGTAGTTTAAATTTTAAGCTTGGCCTCAAACACACAGCACCAAGTAATTGGGCCCATACTATATCTCCGTATGCCTCTGATTTCATATGGGACATTGCTTCTAGGCGAAAATATCTCCATATGTAAGGTACCTGATAGAGCCTTTATGGGATACATGAGTCTGTGAGGCTCCATAGTGGGGAGCGGTATGGCCTCAGTGCACTGCCGTACAGACTCAGTGCATGTGGCTATGAGCCCTTAGATTGGTGGTACACTTAAAGTAAAAAATATTCGAAAAAAAAAAATAGCTTTTTATTATTTTATTTTACAAGAATTTTACCATAGTAACAAATTGCAAAATTGCTCTCCTCCAGGAGGAAGAATGCTCTCTAGGTCCACCTATAGGTAGCTATTGTACCTGTAGGTCAATGTCCAAAACCTAAAATTCTTTAAAACATAACTTGGGTTATCAGCCAAGCCAGAGACACCCATTTGTCTTTCTCTTATAGGTGGCACTAGAGAAACCTTTTTCTTCCCTCTTCAAGAGAGCTATTTTGCATACTTTTCGCAGGGAGCATTACCCATAAATCTTTCTACTAGCTAGATCTCTGCAAGGAGTATCAGACCAGAGCGACATAGTAACATCAACTATATAGAATAACAAAGAAGCTGAAATTGAAAGGTGCTGTATACAATCTATATTACATATAATACATAAGTAAGTATTACATATACAGTATAAATAGTATGTCTTGCCCAGCACAACAGATGGTAACGATAATATATAAATACAATGCTAACTATGCAAGACATTTATGTGTGGGCTGCCCAGTCGTTCCTAGACTATGGGCAGTCGTCATGTACTAGTAGTTAATAACACTTTGTATTTTTCTCTTTGTATATACCCCACAGTGATATCAAAAGTTGAGTGGTTTTCCTTTGTCTTTTTGCATTACTAGTACATTTTCCCTTTCCATTCTAATTTACACGTAGTGAAATTCTCACCTAAAGCTTTCACCAAGCCCATTCAATGGACCTCCGCATTAACATTTGGCGCCGGATGTAGGCTTAATACATCAGCTACTTATAATGGAGATTTAACATAAGTACAAGAAATGTGGTTTGTATTATGAGTAACTTTTTAATACATCGGTAATGGCTTCACAACTTGAAAAAAAGCCAGATATGAATATAATGCACTGTTTATTGCCTCAGGCCTGCCGGGATCCTTTATATTTCATGCTTTAAAGGAGCACTAATAGCATTATATGTATTATATTTTTATATATATTTTATACTTTAATGACCCTGAAACATATTTGTCAACTTCTGACAGCACATACTGTAACACTAAGCCATCCTTAGAAGTATTAACCACATCATTATACATCTACTTACATAAATGGCAACCATAGAATATTCACTAGGAAAGAGTGAGGTGGCATTTCTTGCAAAGATGAGGTTCCTATTTAAAAAAGTGGGGAGCTTGGTATGTAGGTAACACATCATAAATTGGGGCAGATTTATTATTGTGTCTGTGTCTCAAGTGCCTCAAAAAGTGCCTCAAATTTTTGCACAAATTAGTGCAGTTTGTGACAATTTTGATGTCTGCAGCTCATTAGACACTTTTAAAAACTGTTCCAAGCAGGGCGTGGCTTAGAAGTAAAGGAGTGTGGCTAGTCACAAATGGGGCATGGCTTAAAAATTCTGGTGCAAAATAAGCCAAATTAAAAGTGTCTAACAGGTCATGCAAGATGTGTTAAAATTATCATGTAGCATTTAACACAGTGATAAATTTGGCACGTTTTGTGTCCGCTAGGTCTAAGTTTACGCTGTCTAACTATCAGACCGCATTAGTAAATGCGGGCCATTATGATTATCCAATGGAAATGAAAAAATACATGTAAGTACTGTATTTCCCACAATCTTATTCAACCCCTTCCCAAAAGAGGAAAATGGAGCAAGCTCACAGGCTAAGCCCGCTCCATGTAACAAGTGTGTCGGCTGTGTGTCACAGCCGACACCTCAGTGTAAAGAGCAGGATTCCGCTTGCTTAATCCCTTAGATGCCGCGATCAAAAGCGACCGCAGCATCCAAGTGACTAAAACAGGGGGTGGCCCCCTCTGACATGCCATCGGCCCCCCTCCGACACGATCTCAGGGGCCGATGCTTGGCATGACAGTCTGGCGGCCTGATAAAAGCCCCGGGTCTGCCATCTTTATACAGAGCAGGATTCCGCTTGCATAACCCCTTAGATGCCGCGATCAAAAGCGACCACAGCATCTAAGTGATTAAAACAGAGGGTGGCCCCCTCTGACATGCCATCGGCCCCCCTGTAACACGATCTCAGGTGCTGATGGTTGGCATGGCAGTCTGGCGGCCTGATGAAAGCCCCCAGGTCTACCATCTTTGTACTCCTATGAAGCCCTGCTTCCAGCAGGGCTTCATAGGAGACTGTATAACATATACTGCATAGGAGAATACTACATAGGAGACTGTATAACGATATACTGCAATACATTAGAAATGCCTGCTTCTATAGAATGTTATATATGGGGTATTGTTTGCTGCTTCTAATGAATGTGACGTAATATACCAAACTTTAATTAAAGAAATACTCTGGACAAAACAGATACACAGTATTAAACATAGTACACGGCCTGAGGGGGCAGTGCATGACACAGATATTAAAAGAGAGAACAATTTGCACCTCACTAGACACCTTTTACAAGTGTTCTGAAAAGTGGGTGTGGCTTGCTGAAAAGGGCATGGCTTAAAATGCGCCAGTGTGTGCCAAAAATGTTTAAAAAAAACTGGCACAAAATAATCCAAATCAAACGTTGTATAAGCAAGAGAAAAGTGTCTACCACCTCATGCAAGATGTGCTAAAATTATAATGCACCATGCACGACTGTGATAAATTTGGTGCATTTTGTGCCAGTCTGGTCTTACTTTTAGACAACATTAGTACTGTAAATGTGTGCCAATGATTTTGCTTTCTTAAAAAAATTAAAGTGTGCCCATTTGGTTTTCTTGGTGTCCAAAGCAGGGGTTTTAGAATGCCTCCTCTCATCCTGGGTCCATTAAGTTCTGAATAGCTGTTGGATTGCTAATCTTTTATTTAATTGCCCCCTGACTCCGTCCTGTCCCCACAAATTCATAGCATTCCTATTCGTAATACATATATCCCAATCCCCTCCAATACAGGACTTGCTGGCCACCCCACTATATTTCTGTAGCAGGATCCGTCGGCTCCTCTCCAGCTTGGGATACAGTGTATAATTAGTTGTACAAAGAAATTTTTACGGCACTGCTTGATTTATTTATTTTTTTAAATCAATTACTTAGCCTTACCCCCTGTGGTGCCCTAGGCAGGTGACTACTCTGGCTAACCCTCCTCTTGGCCCTGAATTTAGCATTAGTTTATGTGGAATTAATCATTAAGAGAATACCTATTTTAACAAAAGGGAGATCATAGTCTATGACACTATTTTTTTCTGTTAGAAAAAAAACATGTTTTATTTTATGATGAAAGTCAATGAGGTAATGGATTCAAATGTATGGCATATACAGTATTTACATATGGCGGAATCCTTTTTTGGCATAATTTTTTTGTTTTCTTAATTTTTTTCCCCCCAAACTATAAAACATATGCTTTAACTTTTTATGCATTTACAATATATATTGGTTAAGCATAATTTGTTTGTTTGAAAAGTATACATTGTAAATTTTGGTGGGAAAGATGACATTGGAACCAATCTGTGAAATAGACTGCTACAGTAAAAGACAGATGACTGTACAATAACAGAGGAACAGGTTACAGGACATATGAACATGATCTTAATAGTTCTGCATACATTTATCTTACATAAGGTGCCATTTTGACAATTTTGTTCTGTTTCCGGGGGAAAGTTGTGTCCCGTAGTGCCTATTGAGTATAGTGTTACACAGTCAGTAGGTATCAGGATATGTACTGTCTCTGGACAATGCCTAAGTATTTCCTGTTTTTTATTTTTGACAAATTATAGGAAGTGCAATCTTGGAAAATAAATAATAGTTACTAGGGGGAGTTGCGGGTGGAGGGAATGTGCTAAAGTCTCCAGTTTTTCAATAAGACGGAAACAGTTACTTGTCCAGCTCTGCTCAGAATAGAAAGCTGTGTCTGTGTCTTACTTCCTGGAGCAAAGTCCCTGGATGTAAACTTTTCCCTGAAATGTCTGTTTTTACTATTTTACAACTGCACATTTGTAAAAAAAAAACAACACATTAGTCCATATTCTGTATGTTTCACAGGCCATTATATATTTATTTACTGAGACTGTCTAAATTGCAAAGTAACATAACATAATTATACAATACTATAACTATAATAAAGAGGAAACCCACCCCTACCATCCCTAGACATTCAGTAACTGTAACACGTCTTAAGATGATATCTATGAATAGAGATGAGCAAATAGATTCTAAATGAATCGAGTTTGGTCTGAATGTCCCAAAAGTTTCGGATTTGGCAAATTTTAAAACTTTTGGAGTTTGCAGCGCATGTATCATGGAAAAAGGGCAGACGTGGCAAGCATGGGTCGCCCTTTTAAAGATTATAAAAGGTATCACATCACCTCAGATGGGCTTTCCCATAATGTCTTGCAGGAAGCCTTCCCAAAATGCACTGTGGTCATCCCTCCCTCTGACCATATATAGTATGTTGTTGTCACTTTGACATTACATGCTGGCCAGGGGCGTAACTAGGTAAGACTGGGCCCCAGAGCAAACTTTTAACAGGACCCCCCTCCCGTGGGTGCCACACAACACTTCACCTTGTAGATAGTGCCTCCCTATAGATTCTGACACACAGCGTCCCCTGTAGATAGCGACATACAGTCCCCCCGTAGATAGCGCCATACAGCCCCCTCCCTGTAGATAGTGCCATACAGCCCCGCCCAGTAGATAGCGCCATACAGCCCCCCTGTAAATAGCGCCATACAGCCCCCTCCCTGTAGATAGTGCCATACAGCCCCCCTGTAAATAGCGCTATATAGCCCTGCCCTGTAGATAGCGCCATACAGCCCCCTGTAGATAGCACCATGCAGCCTTCTCCCTGTAGATAGTGCCATACAGCACCCCCTGTAGATAATACCATATAGCCCCCCTGTAGATAGCGCCATACAGCCCCCCTGTGGATAGCGCCATACAGCCCCCCCTGTAGATAGCGCCATACATCCCCCTCCCTGTAGATAGCACCATACAGCCCCCCCAGCAGATTGCGCCATACAGCCCCCTTCCTGTAGATAGTGCCATACAGCCCCCCTGTAGATAGTGCCGTACAGCCCCCTGTAGATAGCGCCATACGCCCCCCTGTAGATAGCGCCATGCAGCCCCCTGTAGATAGTGCCATACAGCCCCCTCCCTGTAGATAGCACCATACAGCCCCTATAGACAGTGCCATACAACCCCCTCCCTGTAGATAACGACATACAGCCCCCCTGTAGATAGTGCCATACAGCCCCCCTGTAGATAGTGCCATACAGCCCCCCTGTAGATAGTGCCATACAGCCCCCCTGTAGATAGCGCCATGCAACCCCCTGTAGATAGCGCCATACAGCCCCCTCCCTGTAGATAGCGCCATACAGCCCCCCTATAGACAGTGCCATACAACCCCCTCCCTGTAGATAATGACATACAGCCCCCTGTAGATAGTGCCATACAGCCCCCTGTAGATAGTGCCATACAGCCCCCTGTAGATAGTGCCATACAGCCCACTTGTAGATAGCGCCATACAGCCCCATGTAGATAGCGCTCTACAGACACCCTGTAGATAGCGCCATACAGCCCCCTCCCTGTAGATAGCGCTATACAGCCCCCCTGTAGATAGCACCATACAGCCCCCCTGTAGATAGTGCCATACAGCCCCCTCCCTGTAGATAGCACCATACAGCCCCCTGTAGATAGCGCCATACATCCCCCTGTAGATAGTGCCATACAGCCCCCTGTAGATAGTGCCATACAGCCCCCCTGTAGATAGCGCCATACAGCCCTCCCCTGTAGATAGCACCATACAGCCCTCCTGTAGATAGCGCCATACAGCCCCCCTGTAGATAGCGTCATACAGCCCCTTCCTGTAGATAGTGCCATACAGCCCCCCGTAGATAATGCCATACAGCCCACCTGTAGATAGCGCCATACAGCCCCCTGTAGATAGCACCATACAGCCCTCTCCCCGTAGATAGCACCATACAGCCCTCCTGTAGATAGCGCCATACATCCCCCTGTAGATAGCGTCATACAGCCCTCTCCCTGTAGCAACAAAAGAAAACAGCAGCACTCACTAGAGAAGATGCACAGGTGCCAAGCAAGCCATCCAGATCCAAGGACTAGGTAGTATATAAAAGTAGAGATCTTGCAGCACTCAAAGTGGTGAAAATAAAGTGGTTTATTCAGCCAACAAACAGCATCCCTCTCCCTGTAGACAGCGCTAATACAGCCCCCTGTAGATAGTGCCATACAGCCCCCTCCGTGTAGATAGCGCCATACAGCCCCCCTGTAGATAGCGCCATACAGCCCCCTGTAGATAGTGCCATAAGCCCCCTCCCTGTAGATAGCACCTTACAGCCCCCCTGTACATAATACCATACAGCCACCCTTCTGTAGACAATGCCATACAGGCCCTTCCCTGTAGATAGCTCCATACAGCCCCCTGTACATAATGACCGTACAGCCCCTTGTAGATAATGCCATAAAACACCCCCCGTAGATAACGCCATACAGCCCCCCCTTGTAGATAACGCCATACAGCCCCAACCCCCCCCCCAATAGATAACGCCATACAGCCCCAACCCCCCTAAAAAAAGAAAAACTGGCCTGCAGCCTATGGGTTGTCCCACAAACCACATGTATCCCCTATCCACAGGATGGGGTATACATGTGTGATGGCTAGGGGTCCGACCGCTGGGACCCCCAGCGATAAGGAGAATGGGGGACCGAAAGTCCCCCAAAGTGCTCCATGAGAAACCTTGGACTTCCGGGTTTGTGTCCGGCAGCTCAATAAAAATGAAAGGAGCGCCGGCCACGCGTGTGCACAAGCGCTACCGATGCTCCATTCATTTCTACGGAGCTGCTGGACACAGCCCCTGGAAGTCCAAGGTTCCTCATGGAGCACTTCGAGGGACTTTCAGTCCCCCATTCTCCTTATCGCTGGGGGTCCCAGCAGTTGGACCCCCAGCGATCACATATGTATCCCTTATCATGTGGATAGGGGATACATGTGTTTTGTGGGACAACCCTTTTAATGGCAGAGCGGGGAGATACCTCCCTGCTCTGCCATAGTGTTCAGTGGCGTCGATACTGCTGTAGCAGCCATAGGAGCTGCTAGCAGAGCCTCCAGCCACGGGGGGGCCGTGCCGGCAGGCGGCATGGGCCCCCTCATGCTGCGGTAACGTAGCAGCCGCTATGGCTGCTACAGTGGTAGTTACGCCACTGATGCTGGCTTCTGGCTTGGTGCCGATTTAACTGAATTGAACCCAAAACGAATTTCAGGAAATTTGCTCATCTCTACTTGGGGAACCCAAATGAAGGAACCGTGAGCTTTGTAAAATTACTGAACCGCTTGGGAGCTAATCAGATATATTGCAGTGGAAATTAGCAACATAATCATGCAATACTTCACTGGCATCTATACTGAAAGAGAACAAAAGGCACAAGTAACTCACAAGTGGATAAGCGGAACCGAATACTGAAGGTAGTAAAAGATGAAGACGATGCATAAATGGAGTGTATGGCAGATGAATAGCATACAGTTAACAAATGAATAGACAGTGGACAAGAATTAACAGCACTTGCTGATCCTATCTGAATGCTATCCCATAGCAGGGTAAGACAACAGCTCGGCAGCAGACCAAACGCACAGAAAAGGCAAACAAACAGTGGAACTACTGATCCCAAGATACACATATAACTCCAATATAAAAACTAAATCTCTTAGAGGACCAATATGTCCCAGAGTACAAGCAAACACATAGACAAGAACAAAGTCACCATCTAGAATCTGGAAAGAGTTTAGCACATGCCAGAAACAGTATAACCAGCACCTGAGCAATGCAGGCCTGAAGTATATATAAGCACAAGAAAAGTACTCCGCTCCAATTAACTAGGCAAAGCTAAATGATGACCAAATCTAGACTCAGACTAAAGGCATTGCCTAGCAATAATTCCTAAAATTCCTAAAAGTGTTTTGGAATTTTTTTAAGCCATTTCTACTCTGTTAATATATAGGGAAGAAAATAGCAAGTTTAGTGACCGTGTGCAATGATAAAGCAGAACCTCGAAGGAATTCCAAAAATGTGAATGCAGAAAATTGAAGCCGGATATAATCAATACTTGTCTGCCCTGGTCAGAAAGTGGCAGATGAGACCATTGGCGAAGTACTGCTTATTCAGGAAATAAACACTGCTTTTGTTATGTAACAGATCCTGCCAGAAGTCACTTCATACTCCTTCACGGTCAAAGTGGAATTTTCAGACTCCCCCACTTCAGTCTTCATTCCAGCACTTCAGTGTCTTTCAAATAAGCACAAGAGGAAAAGACAAACTAGAAGAGAGTCAAAGGAATGACTCACACTTCATGAAACCATCCGGTCATCGGCTTATCACAAAACATCCTATAATAATCACTACTGGTATTCTATTATCATACAGAATCAATATATTTTAAGTTACATAAGTATATTGAAGTGCTCATTTTCCATGGTTATCTTGAGATCATAATGGTTTCTACTTAGATATGATCTTTTTTATAATCTATGCAAGAAATTCCTAGGGTGTGCATGGTCCACACTAATACACAAGAGAAAAAAATAGAACTGACAATATGCAGCTGAGCAATAGCACAATCGCAATAAATTGCTTGCTCCGTCATCTTATATATAAAAATAATAATAATAACTTTTATTTACATAGCATCAAAATGTTCTACTCATTGGAAACAGTACACATAAGGGTATGTTCACACGCACTATTTACGGACGTAATTCGGGCGTTTTTGCCCCGAATTACGCCCGAAAATAGCGCCTCAATAGCGCTGACAAACATCTGCCCATTGAAAGCAATGGGCAGACGTTTGTCTGTTCACACGAGGCGTATATTTACGCGCCGCTGTCAAATGACGGCGCGTAAATAGACGCCCGCGTAGAAGAAGTGACCTGTCACTTCTTTGGCCGTAATTGGAGCCGCTATTCATTGACTCCAATGAATAGCAGCGCTAATTACGGCCGTAATTGACGCGGCGTTCAAGCGCCTGCACATGCCGGTACGGCTAAAATTACGGGGATGTTTTCAGGCTGAAACATCCCCGTAATTTCAGCCGTTACGGACCCCCGCCGTGTGAACATACCCTAAGGGTATGTTCACACGGCCAAATTTCAGACGTATACGAGGCGTATTATGCCTCGTTTTACGTCTGAAAATATGGCTACAATACGTCGGCAAACATCTGCCCATTCATTTGAATGGGTTTGCCGACGTGCTGTGCAGACGACCTGTTATTTACGAGTCGTCGTTTGACAGCTGTCAAACGACGACCCGTAAATTTACTGCCTCGGCAAAGAAGTGCAGGGCACTTCTTTGCCACGTAATTTGAGCCGTTCTTCATTGAAATCAATGAAGCACGGCTCAAGGTTTACGAGCGTCTCAGATGCCTCGTAAATTACGAGGAGGAGCTTTTACGTGTGAAACGAGGCAGCTGTTAACAGCCTGTCTTTTCACACGTAACTGCCTCTCAGCGTGTGAACATACCCTTAGATATTCAAAAACATCCACACATCAAACAATGAAACAAAAGGACCCTACCTAAGGGCTAAACTCTAAAGAAGATGAGGGGGATGGGTACAAATGTTATGATGTCCAATTTTTTTTCCAGCAAACCAACTACCTGTTCAGGGAAGTAGAAATAATGTTTCATAAATCAGTCACCCATCTTGTATCTGTGCCAACATAGATATAAAGTAGAGTAAAGTACAGGATTTCAGCAAAGTCTAGAGGACAACAAAATGAAGTGAGTCACTTTTAGGTGGATCATGAGCTTTAGTAATAGATGCATTACAGTTATGTGACATAACTATCTCTTAAAATTGTGGATGTTTAGTGTAATGGTTCGATGGAAAACCTTCCAGAGAAATTGTTGGAGAAGTCTTGAAGATAGTGGTAAGATGTTGAGATAAGGCACGATGATGGTTATTGTTAGGCTGGGTTCACACACCCTATTACGGACATAATTCGGGCGTTTTAACCTCGAATTACGTCCGAAAATACGGCTCCAATGCGCCGCCAAACATCTGCCCATTCATTTGAATGGGCTTTATGATGTTCTGTGCCGACAGTCATTTTTTTTACGCGTTACTGTCAAAAGGTGGCGCGTAAAAAAGACGTCCGCGTCAAAGAAGTGCCTGTCACTTCTTGGGACGTAATTGGAGCCGTTTTCCATTGGCACCATAGAAAAACAGCTCCAATTACGTCCGTAATGGACGCAGCGAAAAACGGCGGCAACATGCCATTACATCTGAAATTCAGGAGCTGTTTTCTCCTGAAAACAGCTCCGTGATTTCAGCCGTAATGGACGCTGCCGTGTGAACATACCCTTAGGGACAACCGGATTTGGTAAAAAATTTGGCACGAATTGTGGCAAAATGTCAGCCAACGGCGCATGCCGCCCACCATTTTACAGATGAGAAAAATGATCACATGACCTTGGGAGGGCTTCCTTGTAGTCATCCTTCACAAAATGTACTGTGGTTATCCCTTCCTCTTCACATATATGATGCTATCACTTAGACATCACTAATGCTGGTTTGGCGTTAAAGAGCTTGAAATGGGTTGGATACAGTCCTAGAAGACATTATAAAGTCAGACATGAGTTTTCATGGCAATCGGGGCACTTTCGATTCAAATTTTTCGGACAGCCGATTCCATTGTATTGGACCCCACACAAATTTAAAGAGGCTCTGTCACCACATTATAAGTGCCCTATCTCCTACATAAGGAGATGGGCGCTGTAATGTACGTGACAGTAATGCTTTTTATTTTTAAAAAAACGATCTTTTTTCACAAAGTTAGGAGCGATTTAAGTTTATGCTAATGAGCTTTCTTAATGCCCAAGTGGGCGTACTTTTACTTTCGACCAAGTGGGCGTTGTACAGGGGAGTGTATGACGCTGACCAATCGGCATCATGCACTCCTCTCCATTCATTTACACTGGACTAGCGATATAGTTATATCGCTATGTGCAGCCTCATACACAAGCCCTGACATTACTACAGTGTCCTGATAATGAATACACATGACCATCCAGCCTGGACGTCATGTGTACTCAGAATCCTGACACTTCTGACTCTTTTCTGTGAGATTCCAGGAACGGATACGAAATCTCGCGAGATCACGGAGCTAAACGAGATTTGGTTTCACTTGCCGGAATCTCACAAAAAAAGATTCAGAAGTGTCAGGATTCTGAGTACACATGACGTCCAGGCTGGATTTCATGTGTATTCATTATCAGGACACTAGTAATGTTAGGGTTTGTGTATGAGGCTGCACATAGTGATATAACTATATCGCTAGTGCAGTGTAAATGAATGGAGAGGAGTGCATGATGATGATTGGTCAGCGTCATGCACTCCTCTGTACAACGCCCACTTGGTCGAAAGTAAAAGTACGCCCACTTGGGCATTAAGAAAGCTCATTAGCATAAACTTAAATCGCTCCTAACGTTGTGAAAAAAAGATCGTTTTTTTTAATAAAAAGCATTACTGTCACCTACATTACAGCGCCCATCTCCTTATGTAGGAGATAGGGCACTTATAATGTGGTGACAGAGTCTCTTTAAAGAAATTCGCTCACCTATAATTATTTGCCAAAAGAGAGCAGGGGTACTATATTATTGATGTTAAGAATTAAATAATCTGTCTCCGATTTGTGAGGTCAGTACTGCCAAGTTTTGGCAACTACTCACATACCCTGAGTAGTCTGCTCCTGCAGTCATACTTCCATCATTTTTCTAATTTTTGCACATGTAAGAATACATTTGGTAGGTTAGCAGGAAATAGGAGATAGATGAGAGGGAGTATGACTATAGGATCAGACAACACGGGGTTTGTTTGTAGTCTATAGTCATGAAGGCACAAAATCTGCATAGAAAATATACACAAAACGGTAGGAGCTTATTTGAAAAGTTTATTTTTTATTATAGATGCATTGGAGAAAAAGATAATTGGTTGCAAAGGTGCATATCCCCTATACTACCGATTATGTTTAATAGCTAAAAAAAATTGATACACAAGCCTTACTATTGTATAATCGCTGATCAATCCATAACCTTCCACCAAATACATGCAAACCAATCGACTTCTATTATTCGACTACTTTATTAGGAGAGAACATTTACTCTTGAATTGTTGTAAAGGATGCACCGAGTCTCATAAACTGATGTGCAGGAAAGAGATGAAGTGCAGTCATTATTTCACATAAATGTTAAAGGTCTGATTCTGTCTGTTCAAAATGAAAGCCTCATCACTCTGACTCACTGTTGTGGAGAAGGTAGGGAGGTCACACGCTGGGCACTACCCTGAGGAAATCTAAGTATACTGAAAGTGTTCTTTCTTCTGACCTAACTACATGGGTGGCTGAGTCTCTTGGCTACACGGGAAGTCTATAGTGAGGGTAGAATCACATTTTTACTGTGGCACAAATTCTTTTGCTGATTTTTGGTTCTACTGAAAACCTTTGAAAATGTTCTTTCAGGGCCGAATCTTCAAATTCAGAAGATGTTTGCCTTTGATGAATGAACGTGAGAAAATTCAGATCTTATTTTTATTGATCTCTGTAAGATGATCAAAAGACTAGACAAAGACATATCATTTCTCCAACATATTTAATGAAAGAAATGGAGAAAAGCAAGGATTAAAGGATGTTTTCTCCCATATGTACAACTTTAATATAATTTAAGCTTATGCTGTATTGCAGATATAGTAAAAATAGGTCAATATTTTGTTACTAATTAGTGTAAACGTAAAAGCAAAGTTTTTACTCAAAATAATTTTTATAAAATTACATAAGTGGTGAGAATGTGATGAATGGGAATAAATTCCTGATGTATAGCAGTTTTTCCACGCCATACTTCTATACTCAGATCTATAGTTCTGTACTGATCAATCACAAACTTTATAACTATTATTCTAATATGGCTGTAAACCAAACAACCAGAAACACTTTGTATGGTTCAAATATCCATTAAAAGGGTTCCGCAAATAAACATGAAATTTTTCTGTCAAATCAGGTAAAATATTATATTTTGTTTTTTAAATAATTAAGATAAAATGTTCCAGTGTTTCAATATTGCTTTTTTATGGCACCCCTGGTGTTATTTTAATCCTCTTAAAGGCTATGTACATCTTTAAACAAAAATAATGTTGTTTTTTTTTAATAAACCAACTTTGTTAGTAATTTCTAACAACTTTTAAATTGACTTTAATTAAAAATGTTTTTTACTTTTTAAGATACAGTTTCTACTGTATGTATCCTGTATACATGGAAGTTGTATCCAGCCATCAAAGCTAATTCCATCAGGTCAGCTGCACTGACGGCTCCAGTAAAAGCTAATCACGGAGGATACAGCTAATAACAATCACATTTAACCCCTTCCCGCCGCAGCCATTTTTCAGATTTTCATTTTCGTTTTTTCCTCCCTACCTTCCAAATGCCATAATTTTTTTATTTTTCCGTCTATATAGTCCTATGAGGGCTTGATTTTTGCGGGACGAGTTGTAGTTTTTCATAGCATCCTTTATTGTGCCATATAATGTACTAGGAAGCGTGCAATTAAAACAACATGTTAACTTTATTCTGCGGGTCAATATGATTACGGCCATAACAAATATATATAGTTTTTTCTATATTTTACTATTTTTACAAGTAAAAAACCTAAGTGTTAAAAATAAAATTTATTTTATGTGGCCAAATTCTGAGAGCCATAACTTTTTTTCTTTCTGTCGATTAAGTGGTGTGAGGGCTTATTTTTTTGCGGGATAAGCTGTGGTTTGTAATGATACCATTTTGGTGTACATGCAACGTTTTGATCACTTTTTATTTCATTTTTTGTGGGAGATGAGGTGACCAAAAAATAGAGATTCTACAATTATTTTTTTTTACAGCGTTAAATGTGCCAGTTAAATAATGATATATTGTAATAGTTCCAACTTTTAAACTTTTACGGATGCGGTGATACAAATTATGTTTATTTATGTTTTTTACTGTGCTCTAGAGGGAAAATGGGAAAATATTTTTTTTACATAAAAAATAATTTTATTTGACTTATTTTTACTTTTTTTTATTAGTCTCCCTAGGGGACTTTAACCAGTGATCATTAGATCGCTTGCACTATATACTGCAATACTAATGTATGGCAGTATATCGTGATTCTGACAGGCTTCTATTAAGGCCTGCCGGAGGCAGCGTTTAGTAGGAGCACAAAGATGGCAGACCTGTGCCCCTAAATATAATAGCACCATACACTGCGCCCCTGAATAAAATAGTACCAAACACCGTGCCCCTGAATAAAATAGTACCAAACACGGTGTCCCTGAATATAATTGTCAAACCCTTTAAAGTAAAGCACCACATACCCAGAGCCCTTGTAGATAGCGCCACACACAGCCCCTGTAGATATCATCACACACACCCCTCTATAGATAGCGCCACACACATCCCCCTGTAGACAGCATCACACAGAGCCCCCCTATAGATAGCGTCACACATAGCCCCCCTGTAGAGAGCCCGACCCACACCCCCTGTAGATAGCACCACACACAGTCCACTGTAGATAGTGCCACACACAGCCCCCTATAGATAGCGCCACACAGCCCTCCCCTTCTTGTAAATAGTGCCATAAAGCCCCCCTTTATATATAGTGCCACACAGCCTCCCATTGTATATAGTGCCACACAGCCCTCCCCTTGTATATAGTGCCGCACAGTCCCCCTCCTTTGTATATCGTGCCACAAAGCTCCCCCTTGTATATAGTGCCATACAGCTGCCCCTTGTATATAGCGCCACACAGCCCCCCTTGTATATAGTGCCACAAAGCCCTCCCCTTGTATATAGTGCCCCACAGCCCTCCCCTTGTATATAGTGCCACACAGCTCCCCTCTTGTATATAGTGCTACACAGCAATCCCTCCCATGTATATTGCCACATAGCCCCCTCCCAAATTAAAATATTGTACTTACCTTTCACCATTCTAGTGATGGACGGAGCACTGAACAGCCTCCGGGCAGGACACTTGCGCAGACCAGCGTGATACAGTGATGTCATCACGCCGGCCTGCGCAGGGAGTCTTCCCAGCGCCTTATAGGCTGAAAACCTTTTGGGCCCGCAGCCTATTGTATTCATTTAAATCTGCATTCTGAGAAAGCATATACAAGTAAATGTGGCTGTCGCTAGCACCGGGGCCCCCTCCAATGCTAGCGGCGCCACTGGGCATGAGTAAAAATACGTCAATATTTTGTTACTAATTAGTGTAAATTAGTCCTGCGGATGCATAGACAAATGAATGTGGCTGTCGCTAGCACCGTGGGCCCCCTCCGGTGCTAGCGATGCCACCGGCATGAAGGGACCCGTGCTGCCCTGCCCATAAATGTTATTAGCCGGGCGGCACGGGTCACCTCATGCCTCAGACCCTGTAGCAGCAGGGGGCCCTGAGAGGATGGGGGCCCTGGGCAATTGCCCAGTTTCCCCCTAAAGCTGGCCCTGTCGGGCGGCCACCCCAAACCGCCCTTATGATAATCTGCCACTGAGTACATGGGCGGCAGAATGATTCCTACTATTGTGCCGCCCAGCCAAACAGAATTGGTACACTAGAAGCAGGTTTTGCTCACCAGCCCCGGACTCATTAGGTGGTTGACCTGAAGGGGAATCAAAAGAACACCAGGGGGCACCATAACAAGTATGTAAAAGCAATAGCTAGAGCCAGTAGTTTTTTTGAAAAATCATTTCAACCGAATTTTTTTTCGATTTTGCATGATCTAACAGAGAAATGTAATATTTTTTACTTTACTTAAAGGGGTTGTTCCATGATTAAAGTGTAGCTAAACGTTTAACAAACTTCTGACATGTCAGAAGTTTGGATTGGTGGGGGTCTGAGCATGGAGACCCCCACCAATCGCTAAAACGAAGAAGCTGAAGTGCTCGTGTGAGCGCTCAGCTGCTTCGCTTCTGTTCGTCTTTTTCCGGAAAGCCGATGTATCGGAGTACAGGCTCATAGACTTTCTATTGAGTCCTTACACCGATACATTTATTTCCGGAAAAAGCCGAACAGACACGAAGCGGCTGAGCACTCACACGAGCACTTCAGCTTCTTCGTTCTAGCGATTGGTGGGGGTCTCAGTGCTCGGACCCCCACCTATCCAAACTTCTGACATGTCACTATGACATGTCAGAAGTTTGTCAAACGTTTAGATACACTTTAATGATGGGACAACCCCTTTAAGTAAAGGTCTGCTTACACTGAATAATTATCATCAGCATTTCACTATTTTCCGATTTTGTCAGGTATAGGTAGAAGTAATAGTTTTATTGATCAGAATTTATAGTTTTGTTATCATAGTCTGAAATGTTAGGGTCACAAGTGGCATTATCTGTTACATCCGCTAAAATATCTGAGCATCGATAACCAGCTATAAACTGTCCTACACTCATCATGGTGACTTTAAAAGTGCCTGTAGTCCCCTTAATTTTTATTGGTCTTATAGATGGGTTATTTAACCTGTCCTTAAACATTTTGGCTAATTACAGAATTCATAACTAAAGAATTTGTTGGTTCCTTGTAATAAAATTCCTATTAGTATCATTAGCTTGAACTGGGGAGAGACAGTTAATTGACATTTACATTGTGTGTCATTATCTAGAACTTCAATTACCACTTTGTCTCTGTATTAATGATCTGTGTGATTAACCAGCAGATTTCATTATTATTGTATTGAATTGGTTAGACCTGTATAAATTATGTAATGAAAATAATGGCATACAAAACATTGTTACCTTAAAAGTACATAAGATCAATAGATGATGTTCAGAAAAGCGTTTTCATTTAGAAAAAATGATATTACGGCCTCCATTGTTAATATTATCCAATATTTCAACCATAGAGAAATGTATATATATATATATATATATATATATATATATATATACATATATATATATATATATACATACATAGATCCATTTTTCAGAAACAGAGCTCCAAATTCCCCGCATAGTCATAGAGTTAAATCAAATTCTGACTGCCTTTAGGAGCATGCTACTGTACATTAAACTCAATAATAAAACAGTATTCACTAAACTCCTACACTCCCCCTAGTGGTAGCTCCCTCTAGTGGTGGCACAGAATGTTGAACCTAAAATCTACATGATGATAAAAGGTGGAGATTTACTTTCAGGAAATGACAAACTCCATGTAGACATTGCCCTAGGTTGGATTTGAACCCAGGATTCCAGCACTGTAGTTATACCCCTGACTGACCAGTATGTCTGATACATTTTAGCACTCTAGTCAAGGTGTTTTTCTTGTGTTTTTTTTTTAAATGTTTACATCTACTATAATAAAGCTATATATATATATATATATATATATATATATATATATATATATATATATATATATATGTAATCCACAATATCTGTAAAATGGGGTTACATTTAAAGATTCACACACATAATAACAGTGGTGTTGTCCAAACCAATTAGAAATTCATACCAATTCATTTTAAAATTGATGCACTAGGATATAAAAGCAAGATCTGATTATCAAGGATAAGGTCCTCTTTACATCCCATTTATGCCTTACATTTAGCATGTGGTTCGGGAAAGCTCCTGATATACACAATAATTGTGTCCATAGAGCTCCATTAGCCCGACAGAAACCAAAAGAGTGTTCTATTGGCCTCCATCGGGTGGGTAATCATCGGTGTACCTTTTTTTTTTTAAAGTATGGAACAGCGTAGTAGACTATGCTATTCTATCCCACCGGATCCTGCAAATAAAGTATACCATGCAGTATACAGGGTGGGCCATTTATATGGATACACCTAAATAAAATGGGAATGGTTGGTCATGTGACACATCAAACTTATCGAAAATTTCACAAGAAAAACAATGGTGTGCTTGGTTTTAACGTTACTTTATTCTTTCATGAGTTATTTACAAGTTTCTGACCACTTATAAAATGTGTTCAAAGTGCTGCCCATTGTGTTGGATTGTCAATGCAACCCTCTTCTCCCACTCTTCACACACTGATAGCAACACCACAGAAGAAATGCTAGCACAGGCTTCCAGTATCCGTAGTTTCAGTTGCTGCACATCTCGTATCTTCACAGCATAGACAATTGCCTTCAGATGACCCCAAAGATAAAAGTCTAAGGGGGTCAGATCGGGAGACCTAGGGGGCCATTCAACTGGCCCACGATGACCAATCCACTTTCCAGGAAACTGTTCATCTTGGAATGCTCAGACCTGACACCCATATTGTGGTGGTGCACCATCTTGCTGGAAAAACTCAGGGAACGTGCCAGCTTCAGTGCATAAAGAGGGAAACACATCATTATGTAGCAATTTCAGATATCCCGTGGCCTTGAGGTTTCCATTGATTGTCTATGCTGTGAAGATACGAGATGTGCAGCAACTGAAACTACGGATACTGGAAGCCTGTGCTAGCATTTCTTCTGCGGTGTTGCTATCAGTGTGTGAAGAGTGGGAGAAGATGGTTGCATTGACAATCCAACACAATGGGCAGCACTTTGAACACATTTTATAAGTGGTCAGAAACTTGTAAATAACTCATGAAAGAATAAAGTAACGTTAAAACCAAGCACACCATTGTTTTTCTTGTGAAATTCTCGATAAGTTTGATGTGTCACATGACCCTCTTCCCATTGAAAAAACTAAAGTTGGATACAAAATGGCTGACTTCAAAATGGCCGCCATGGTCAACACCCAGCTTGAAAAGTTTCCCCCCTCCCATATACTAATGTGCCACAAACAGGAAGTTAATATCACCAACCATTCCCATTTTATTTAGGTGTATCCATATAAATGGCCCACCCTGTAGATTATAGGTGACATATGCCACTGTATGGCATCCGTCACAGACCTCATTTAAATATATGCGTCTGGAAGCTCCAGTGACGTTACTGTCCATATATGAACAAATATCGCTAGAAGAGGCCCCCTACCCCCACACTCTGGCCACCCTGCCCACACACTTGAGGAATTATTTTCCTATGATGTGACGCAATGTCAGCTCTGAGGGATCTTCTGGAATCCACACAGAGAGCCCCATGCCCGCAGCGCAGCACTATCCCCCGTGACTGCAAGACCTTTAAAGCAGCCAGAGTACCCGTTTGCTATCTTGGCCTGGGGAAGCTATGTCACTGGAGCTTCACTGGGGTTGCGCCAGTGACGTAACTTCCCCAAGGGAAGGTCTTTTGGTTGTGGGGATGGGGCTGATAGGCGGGTGGGTATATGTGGGGACTCCAGGTGTGAGGTTATCTGTGTAGATCCCAGAGGATCCCACAGAGCTGACATTGCGTTACATCATGAGGGTAACTGTCCATATGGACAGATATATATGGACAGTTAAGTCACTGGAGCTTCCCGACGTATCTGTTAAACGAAGGCCAGTGGTGGATGCCTCACATGTTTTAGGGAGGGTAATATTTAAGTTATCCATTTATTTAGTTCAACAAGTTTTTTTTAATAACATTGAAAAATTCAAATTGAAGCCATTTTTTAATCAAATGACAAAAACAGTTTTTGCGGCAGGCACTTTCTGAAAAATGACTCTTTGGACAGGCTGCTTAATTTGAAAAGATGAAGTCTTGGTTAAGTGTAGCAGAACACATTCATTTAAATTTGAAAATCAGCGGCGCTTTGCGGCTCGTATAATACAGCTGAAATTCATCTTTACAATATTTTAATTAAAAAAAGTAATTTGTTCAGAAATCTTTTCAGCCAAAGTTAAAGACAGAAAACAGGTGGGTGTTTACTTAATTAAACTGTAACTTAGCTGCGGTGAATTCACATTACACAAACGGAAGGTTTTCAACCTTTTTTAACGGGACTCTATCGTCAGAAAATGACCTATTGTTGAAATTGTTTTTTTAAGTATAAAAAAATAAAAATAATGTTTTTGTGTTTTTAGTAGTCATTTTTCCATGTCTCTCTCTGGATTTAAGAAAAAAGTTTCCACACTGATCACTGAACACTCACAATAGACTACTACATTTTGTCACTTTTTAGCTTGTGCTATGTACACTGGGGACAGGGTCATCAGCTCAATAAATCGGAGGGTAGGATTAGAAGGAAAGGTGACAACTCTTTTATAGACTTGGAGGCTAATATTACAGGATCATACCATTGACAAAAGGTGATGTGTCCGTAGGGGGCCGGCCTCAGATCCCGTCCGGCTGCCGCATGGGATGATCAGTGCCACGCCGAATACAAGGTCCTGATCAGCACTTGGGAGTGTATAAGTATGTTTAGTGCACACTTAGTTTAACCCTATGTACTAAATCTCACATTTATATGTAAGTGCACATATGCTTTTAGGCATTTTTTATACACCGATCAGCCATAACATTAAAACCACTGACAGGTGAAGTCAACAACATTGATTATCTGTATCAATGGCGCCTGTCATGGGGTGGAATATATTAGGCAGAAAGTGTACTGTCCGTTTTTAAAGTTGATGTGCTAAAAACAGGAAAAAGGGCAAGTGTGAGGATATAAGCCACTTTGACAAGGGCCAAATTGTGATGGCTAGACGACTGTCTCAGAGCATCTCCAAAATGGCAGGTCTCAGTATGCCAGGATTACTACCTACCAAAAGTAATCCAAGGAAGGGCAGCAAGTGAATCTGCAACAGGGTCATGGACGCTTAAGGCTCATTGTTGTGCATGGTGAGTGACGGCTAGCCGGTCTGTCCAATCCCACAGAAGATCTACTGTACTAGAAATTGATGAAAAAGTTAATCTTGGCTATGATAGAAAGTAGTCAGAACGCACAGTGTTTTACAGCTTGCTACGTATAGGGCTGACCAGTCAGGGTGACCATGCTGAACCCTATGGTGCCTACAATAGGCATGTAAGCATCAGGAAGAAGATGGCCGGCTGTACGTGCATCGCTTGCCAGGGAAGAGATAACACCAGGATACAGTTTGGGAAGAAGACAAGCTGGCGATGGCAGCGTAATGTTCTGGGCAAAGTTCTGCTGCAAAACCTTGGTTCCTGGCATTCATGTGGATGTTACTTTGATACGTACCACCTACCTAAACAATGTTGAAGACCAAGTACACCCCTTCACGGCAACAGTATTTTCTAATGGCAATGGCGTCTTTCAGCAGGATAATGTCCTTGCCCCATTTAAAAAATTATTCACGAATGGTTTGAGGAATATGACAAACAGTTCAAGGTGTTGACTTATCTTCCAAAGTCCCCAGATCTCAAGCTGTACGAGCATCTGTGGGATGTGCTAAAAAAAATAAGTCCGATCCATGGAGGTCCCACCTCATAATTTACAGGATTTAAAGGATCTGCTGCTAATGTCTTGGAGACAGACACCACAGGGTGCCTTCAGAGGTCATGTGGACTCCATGCCCCGCTGTGTCAGATCTGCTTTGGGAACCTACACAATATTACGAAGCTGGTTTTAGTGTTATGGTTGGTCGTATATGTCTGTGTATCTATATCTAAGCTTATTTAGATGGCTGCATTTGTGCGTCATGTTTCCCTCTGCTGAAAATAAATTAAAATAAATCACAAACATGGCAAAGTAACTAAGCCCTCTATGTGTATGTGTATGTCTACCCTATATATTCGCAATGTTGAATCTATAACATTATTATATAACATATATATATTTATTATATTCATATCCATCTGTGGTAGATAATGTGAAATTTTGTAAAATCAGCAAAAAATATATTTCAGTAAATTCAGCAAAAAATAAAAAATAAAAAAACACAACATAGCAAAAAAATGATCTGTGGTGACCTTATTACGAGCAAGTAATAGTAAATTCTTATTACTAGTATATGGTTCACTATTATGGTCACAACCTCACATATAATGATGTTGGTTTTCTCACCTCTATCGCATCATTTTTTAGAGAGATATGGATGAATAACTGCTTGCTCAAGGTTAAATTCCTGACATCAGTGACCATGCTTGGTATTTATGGAAACGATTGTGGAATTACAGGGTCAACCTATATACTGCAATATAAAAAAGGGCTTAATTTATTATTTAGCCACATGGCAACATATGTAATAATAATAATAATAATAATAATAATTCTATATGAATATTTATTTCTATTGTTTCTTGTGTACATTTTGAAGGCCAGAAAGCTTTTACTGTTGTAATATGTTTAGTAAAGTATTTTGAATATGACAAGTTATATTCCTGCATAGAGATTATTCTAACATTGGCTACATAGTCAGAAAAAGTAAAATCTAGGATTATGTAATATATCTTTTTAACTTTTTATTGTAATATACATTTTTGATGCTTTACTTTTTTTACATTTATTTAACTTTTCAGTTTATGACCTAAATTTTTTTGTTGTTATTGGGAAATCATCAGTAAGCAGGCTGTTGCTGTTGACAGATCTTCTTTTTGTTATTATGTATATTTAGTGCTTCGGGGTTCATTGTCACATACATACTTGAATAACCTAGTTAACATGTGAATGCCTAAGGGTAAGTCCACATACCCTAATTTGTTGCACCATTTGGCCGCAATTTTCAGAAAAACTAAGCTGCTATGCTAGACTCACCCTAATTCTTGCATCAGGGATCCATGTGATAATAAACCAAGTTATCATGAATCATGTGATAAATAGCTTTGTATTCAAAGGTATTAAGGTGTAACCAAGCAGATTAGACCCATGCACACCAGGAAACCATAATGCCTTCAATATACTAATAGAGACACATAACAGCAGGTTGATAATAGCGCTCTCTAGATGCTCTCTAGCTCTCTAGTCAAGTTAGTAAGTAGGAGGTGGAAAGATTAAGGCCCTTTTGCTTTGACCAAAGATCAGGCAAACAAACGTTCATATGAAATGAGCGTTCCCAACTCTTGCCCTGTGTAAACACGGCAAAGATAAGCCGATAAACGAGCAAAGACTTGTTCATCTGCAGATCTGCTCTTTTATGCAGAATTAAAAATCATCGTTGTTGGCGGCAAATTTCCCTGTGTAAACAGAAAGATGCTATGCCGACATGATGAAAATGTATGGGGACGAGCGCTCAGAGTAACGATCACTCATCCCTATACATAAGCAATCATTGCTCCGTGTGAAAAGAGCAAACGAGCACCAATCAACGTGCTGTATCGTTGATCGGCGCTCGTTTACACGGACCACGTGTAATAGGACTCTAAGGCCAATTTCATATTAAGTCAATTAAATTATCGGTATGTTTTTGGAGTGGGAGGAAACCAGAATACCTGTGGAAAACCCCCAAAACACGGAGAGGACATCCAAACTCCAAGCAGATGTTGTCCTCGGTTAGATTTGCATGCAGGACCCCTGAGTGCTCTGTGGGTCCTTGGTGCTTGGTGGGCATCGACCAAGGAGAAGCCGGCAGAGCTATGAGTTCTGCTGGAGTGTTTAGAACTTAACATTTACCAAGGGTTAGAGTATTCCAAACTACGCATCCACTAAGGCCCCTAACTTGGATGTTGTTTTATGGATCCTACATATGGAGCTATAATCTGAACATTTTGATGAGCACTTATGCTTTTACATTTTTGTTATATATCATCATCAGAAGCCTAGCATGATCATTTGACTTTAACTTTGTACCAATTCACTCACTATGACTAAACTATAACCACAATTTTATTCACATCTGCTATATCTGTGAGGAAGTCCAGAGTTTCCTGTTTTTAAGTATCACAATTTTTACCTTTATTTGTACAGTGCAGGTCTGAGGTGGATATACAAATTTGATTAACAATCTACTCCAGATGTAACAAATAAAACAAAAAGGTACAAAGTAAATTACAAATTTACAAAAAATAAACGTTAATCTGCAATGTGTACATCAGGGTGGATTTGGCAGCGATTGTCTATATTAAATGGCTCTGGATCCAGAATGCATGTTATAGAAAAGATGTTTATTTGAAGCAAATACTAATCATATCGTGTATATACCAAAAATGAGGTCACAACTTTCATTCATCAGGCTTGACTTTCATTGTAGCCAGATGAAGCTGCTTTCAATTGTTTCAGAGTAAATTAAACATTTTCACATGTAAATTCTGTCATCTGAGATTTTAAAACAGTATTCTAGATTTGTTGTAGACTTTTATTTAATGTTTCATTATATAGAGTAATGAAAAGAATTGTACTTATATTTTTATTGAAAATCCAAATATATGGCCTTCTATAAATTAGTTTCAGCATGTTTAGCCCCATAGATGCCGTGCTCATGAGCAACCATAGCATCTAAGTGGTTTACAGAGGGAGGAGGCTCCCGCTGTTAGCTATCGGCAGGCAGCAAATGCCATCATGTGCCGTGGCAGCCGGTGGCATGGCCTAATAGATTGCCTGTCAATTTTATACTGACAGGCAGTAATGCTTTGGTATACTGAGTATACCAAAGCATTATAGAAGTGATCAGAAGATTGCATAGTAAAGTCCCCCAGTGGGACTAAAAAAAAATAATGAATTAATGTGAAATAAAAATGATTAAAAAAGGTGAACAGTAAAAAAAATAAAAAACATTTTTTCCCATAAAAAGTTTGTAAAGTTAAATTTGTAAAAGTGTAAAAATAAAATAAAAATAAACATATATGGTATCGCTGCGGTTGTAATGTCCTGAACAAAAAAGTTAACATGTAATTTAAACTGCACGTTGAACGCCGTAAAAAAATAACTAGCAACAACGGCGGAATTGCTATTTTCCATGGCCCCCACAAAAAGTAATAATAAAAGTTAATCAATAATTTCCATGTACCCCAAAATGGTACCAATAAAAACTACATCTCCTCCCGCAAAAAACAAGCCCTTATATTGCTATGTACATCGAAGGAAAAATACAAAAGTTATGGCTCTTTGAATGCGATGTGTTTTTATTGGCCAAAAGTAGTAAAACCGAAAAAAAACAACCATACATATGTGGTATCGCCGTAATCGGACCGATTCATAGCATAAAGGTAACATGTTATTTATGCCGCATGGTGAACGGCATAACTTTAAAACGCATATAACAATGGCAGAGTTGCTTTTTTTTTTCTACCCCCCCCCCCACAAAAAAGTTAATAAACGTTAATAAGTATATGTACCATAAAATGGTGCTATTGAAAAATAAAACTCATCCCAAAAAAACAAGTCATCATACAGATTTGTTGACTGATAAAATATGAAGTTATAACTGAATACGACGATGGAAAAATGATTATAATTGCTTGGTCATTAAGGCCTAAAGGGGTGGTCACTAAATAGAGAATCCCTCCTATATTAATTTAGAATTCCCTGGTAGGGTTTTCAAAACTGGACAACCCCTTTAATTATGAATAGTATATATTATCTTCCATTGCATTACAAGTTTTAAATATTTTTATAGTTTTGTAAAGAATTATTGAACCAATTGTCCATTTAGTACATTGTCTTCTTTTGTTTTGCTGTATTTGGCATTTTCAGGTTTTCCTAATATTCCATTTATACTAATAGTCATAATTTAAACATTTTCTACCTTCATATGGTAGGAATGAATTTATGTCCTTTCTCCGTGAAAGCACAAATGCTAGTAACAGCTTTTAACATCTGAAGTACTTTCCTAATAAAGGTACTATATTCTGGCGTGGGGACTAATAGGAGAAGTCATTTCTTGTTATGGAGTTTTGAACTTCAAAGTTCACCCTGTACCCTATCATCAATCACCATCCTGATTCTCATTAAGATCAGCAGAGACCACAGATCAGCTGCGACTCCTTCACAAACTAAAAGCAAGATAACAAAGTGTGTGGGATACAAGTTAGCGTTGTTTCTTACAACTTCATTCCAAGCTGATCAATTTCAGCAAAGCTGGATTTAAGGCTTTACAAAAATCAATTACTTCTGTACATCAAACATAAGTAGGGTTGGTAGACAAGTTCTTATGCAGTATGTGTTAGGGCATTTGGAAAATATTTGATCAGTAGCTAAAGAAATACACAATATACTGTACATTATAAAGGACAGAAAGAAAGGACCTATTTCCATCACACAGAAACAAAAGCACCTTGTCAGTCACCTGTAGTTTAAAGGGGTATTAGCATAATTGTTTGATTGCTGAACCCCTTGTTCGTCCTCACTGCTCGACTGCAGTGAGGAGGAGCGTGAGTGGACGGGTGGTCGAGCATGTGCCTGCCGCTTCATTCAAATAATGGAAATAGCCGAGCACATCTTTGAATGTGAAGGTTTCCGAATTTCTTATGTTTCCTTAAAGGGGTTTTCCCACAAACACATGTATTCCCTATCCACAGGATAGGGGATATATGTGTGAGTGCTGGGGTCTGACCACTGGAACCCCCAGCAATGTGGAGAATGGGGGACTGAAAGTCCCCTGATGTGCTCCATGAGAATGGACCACTGGAGTGCATTCCCGACCCAGTCTCCATTCAATTCTAAGGAGCTTCCCGACAGCGGGACAAGAAGTACTATAGAAATGAATTGAGCTCTGGCAGAGCATGCTCACCAGCGTTCCATTCTCAACGAGCACTTCGGGGGAGTTTCGGACCCTCAGTCTCCTCATCGCTGGAAGTCCCAGTGGCTGGACCCCCAGCGATCCCACATGTATCCTGTGGATAGGGTATACATGTGTTTTGTGGAAAAAAAAACCTTGAAGTTCAACATCTGAGGTAGGTCTTTCCCCAAGAAAACCAGTCTCAGACACTAATGACTGGAAACTGTACACACAACAACAACACACCAGAGGTTTTTCACTAGAGGTGATTTTATAACAGCATTGGCAGTATTACCCTCAAGGGTCTTATCTCATGGAGGATTGAAATAAAAATCTAAGGTGGGTGAACAAGTGCGGACCAATGGGCTCCTAACACTGATAGAAGACCAAAAAAGTAGTGTGAGACTTTACAATGTCCTCCATTTAAGATGGATGACAGAGATAATATAGGATTCTGCCCATTTGACTGTATGGGGATTACCATCCTTTTTGCCATATTTGTCTAGTTGGAATGGGTTGGTATATTCCTTGATGCCTAAATATTAAAATTGCCTGGTGGGTAAGTTGTGTGGGGGTTAAATTTCCTAGCATTCAGGGAAAGGGGAGCACATTGTGTCTATTATATTCCTTAACATCTAGTATGAAGGATTGTAGGATTTGTAAGACTGTAGGACTTAAAGATTCAGGGACCCAAGGCAATTACCCCTTTTGCACCTCCTTTAATGCAGTCTTGCTGGATGAGAACTGGGTTTATAAGAAGTTTTGATATATAGCAGTGGCGTTAAGCTCCTGGATCTAATGCAAAATCTGTAACAGCCCCGATCTTGTGCCATTTAGTATACTGGTGACTCCTTTTGTGGCAGAGGGCCCTTTGGGACCCCTCCAGCACTATGACTCGGGTGTGACTGCTTCCTCTGTGCCTCCTATAGCTATGCCCGTTGCAATGCTAGTACATGTGATGAGTAAGCCAATTATAACTAGTTCAGTGAGTATTATTCTTTGAATACGCTTATCCACAATTGGACCTTCCATTTTATTAGTAACTGACCTAGATTGCATTAATTCAATCCCACTCCTTATGTAAGTTACTTTATTCGATGATGAATTTTTCCTTTCTTACATGTTTTAAATATAAACATCTGTTAGGAAAAATTATCTTGGGTGTTTCCCAACTCAACTTACTGTTGTTAGAGTTTTATTTCTTTACATTTCAATATTGAAAATGCTTTCCTGCAATATTCTATGCTACAAAAATGTGACAAAGTACAGTACTATAATTATCTAATTGGCTCAATGAACGGATTTGTGAAGTGTAAAATGAACCTTCAATAGAGTCAAGGTGGTGACTTTGCAGTGCGACAGTTGAGGTCAGTAACTATGTTGAATTGGGAAGCCTGGTGCCTGCTCTAGATATAATGACAGTTTGATTATTAACAAGTGACTGAACTCGGGAAGGCAGATAACCGTACCCTCAGCTTATGTACTAAGGGAGACTGCTGACTGCTCTGAAAATTATAGTAAAGTGCTGTTATTAAATGAAGAACATTGTGCTTGTCCTTAGTAAGATGTCACATTGGATAGACGGCTCACCTTTTCTTACCGTGTTAAGTAGGGCTTGTGTTGACTCTCTCAAGCTGCTAACCTTGAGGAAACATTTGAAAAGTTTAGTCGTATCTGTTTGCAGACTTAAAAGTCTAAATTATTTTTAGTTCTAAAAGTTGCATTTTTATCTTCTAATTAAAGAAAGTTTTGATAAGAACTATGGGATATTATTTTTGTGTATCTTTAAAAGCAGTGTCAAATGAAATGGAAAAATGGATCACATACAATGGCTTTCTATGGTCTCTTTATACCATATACAGTGAAAGCTCTCCAAAAGACCACCACTTTCAGAAAACCACGCCTCATGGAGACCAAAGTTTTCTATGATGAATTTTTCTTCCCTTATAGCCCATACATATTGGCCCCTTTCTTTGAGAAGACCGCCCTCTAGACCACTTCTCACTGCATTTTGGTAATCCCAAAGAGGTTTCACTGTGTTATTTTCAAATTTGAGAAATAGTCAGGAGGCAGATTCCATTCAGAAATGGAGTAAATAGAGTAAAGACGAAAATGTATTTGCAGATGAATACTTCAATGTGAAATTTGGCACTCGACATACAGGCATTCATTCGTCATCTCAAACACGGTTTTGGTTGAAAAGCAGACAGCCATATAGGCAGTATTGCATGTTTTAATACAGAAGAAAATATGATTTATGGTCACCCATATTTTTAGGGGGTTAGGATATATTCAATATTTTCATACTATAGCCATATGCGAATGTCGTAGTATAGCCATGAGAATGTGGGACAATAACTTGGGAAAGCTGCACGACCTTTACCACATTTGAGTGGTATAGAAAAAATGGTAATTTACTGCCCAAAATTGGTACTTCTGGAGTATATTCTACTGCCCAATAATAAGGGACCCCACATGGCCAGGAGCAAGGGATGGGGCAGTGAGTGGCAAGTCAGACCAAAATGGATCATAATAGGACCCTCCTTTTAATATTATTAATGCAAACTGACGGTCATTTCATTCCTTCTATCATGAGCCGCGTTGTTGGGGGTTGCAAGCAACATATGGCTACTGTTTGGGGACCTCTGTTCTAGAGCTTGCACCCTCTGTCAAAAAATAGGTCATAAAAAAGTCACTAGGATTATTTGCTCGATTCTTCACCCAATTGGCTGATCTAAAAGCTACAATGAAAAATGGTCCAACAATAAAATACCTCTAGTTCTATGCAACCATAACTGAAATAATTAAAATAGACAGAACTTAGGTTTTGTTCCTCTACTGTAAATGCTCCAGTTCATGGGAAGTCTGCCTGTATCAGACCAGTCGTCACCCAAACTAACAAAACCTAAATGGACAAAAATGGAAAATGTCAGACCTTTAAAGGGTTTTTCCATGAAGGACATTTATGACATATCCACAGGATATGTCATAAATGTCAGACATATGCGGGTCCCACCTCTGCGACCCACACCCATCTCTAGAACGGGCCTCCCTAATCCCCATTCTACCTTTTTGTGCTCATGCTGCCTCCCGGCCACTTACTGATTATATGGTCGGGAGTTACGGATACAGCGTAACTCGCTGAGCTACGCTTTTTCCGTAACTCCCATAGTCGTGAATGTGAGTTACTCTGTTTCTGTAACTACTATTCAGTTTTATGGGAGTTACGGAAATAGCATAGCTCAGCGAGTTACGCTGTTTCCATAACTCCTGACCATGTAATCAGTAAGTGAGGCAGCGTGAGCACAATAAGCTAGACAGGCGTTTAGGGGGCCCCGTTCTAGAGATAAGTGCGGGTCCCAGAGGTGGGACCTGCATATATCTGACATTTATTACATATCCTGTGGATATGTCATAAATGTCCCTCATGGGAAAACCCCTTTAAGTAAGAAGAGCCTGAAATCTTTCTTGAGATTGTAGATTTGCCAGATTCCAGCTTTGCAACAAATTAGAGTGATTCGCATCACAGAAAATGAAGAATATAATTTTTTAAGATTCACTTACAGTATATCTTCATGTATCATAACAAAGCAAACAAAGGTATACATAGAAGAGATGGTATCCTATAGCCTCGGACATACTGGAAAAAGGGGACAGAATCTCTCCCTCTCATTTCCTGACCCTTGCAGAAGGCTTGTTCACTCACAATTCATTACTAATGTGTCTCTGCATAGAGAAAATCTGCATAAATTCCAATTGCTTATGAGAAATGGGGCCAATATGAGCTCTAGTATGTCTTTCAAAGACCTTTTTCTACCTATTTCATTTTGCCTCATATTTTTTTCTCCATTCTTCACAATTGTTTTTCTTAGGTGATTGATGGTTACAGTGTCCACTTTTAAAAGCACAAATTACCAAATATAAACAGTTGAGTAACTTTGTAAATACATTGGGGAAGATTTACTAATGCTGTCTAATATTTAGAAAGCGTAAACTTAGAACAGGCAGGCATAAGATGCGTCAAATTTGTGGCGCACACTGTATGATAAATTTGGTACTACTTGATAAACATGATAGACATTTTTCTCCTCCTTATACCACCTCTTGCTTGGCTTACTTAACAAAAGTTCTTTGGGCACGTTTTTGGTGGATGAGCACTAGGCCGCTTCATTTCTGATTGGCTTTTCTCGGAATGCCGAGTTAGCGTTATACGGATTTACAAACTTTCTATTGAGCTCATACACCACTCGCTCAGCTTTACGACGAAAGCCGATCAGAAATGAAGGTGTACAGCGCTCACCCGAGCACTTCTGCTGCTTCATTTTAGCGATCAGAGGAGGTCTCTGTGCTCAGATCAAAACTTCTCACGTGTCACTATGACATCAAAAGTTTTATAAAAGTTTAGTTACACTTTAATCGTAAAAAACGTCTAAAATTTTATTGTGCACTCATAATACATTTTATAATATTTTTCAAAGTGTACCCTTTGGTCCATAAAATATTAGGAGTTAGAAAAGTTTTTAGAGGAGCTTTTATTTTGCGGTTGTATATTGTTCTAGCTATTGTTATAGCTACTTCTATGCTATTTAATCTAATTCTCAGCTGAGTTCTTCCGAAGAATCGAATTATATATAAAATTAGCATAGGACATAACTGAATACTAGAAACGTATCATTCCATTACATGATAGAAGAGAATTATAAATCTATTTTCAATTCCCTTGTGATTTTGAATTTGCCTATGTAATATTTTTGGCATTTATAAAACATAGGCTGGAAAGGGCCATCACTGAGTCAAACGTTCACAATCTCTTTAATTAGTATATGACAAATTAACAATTCCATCTGTAATTAACTCCAAGGTAATTTTCTAGTGAAATGAAAATATGGAGCATTAAAGCTATTAGATTTTTTTTAAAATTCAACAAACTGGTAGGTGATGTGTGGGCAATGTAAAGACAGTATGACTGATTGCTGGGCCATTTTTTTGTCAGTAAGTGAACTGCTGGAATTTATATTGAGCATTAAAATGATGATATATAAATCTTATAGATGCATATTTCAGGTCAGAGGCTTTAAAAGGATAAAATCATGAACCTTTCATTTTTTTTTTATGGCAGAGTCTAGCCTTGGGAATTATATATCTAATATTTATTTTTTTTCTCAGCCAACATCCACAGTGCAAAGTATTTTAGAAAAGTGAAAACTTTAGCAGAAAGTAACACAATAAAGTAACTTTGTACACCCGGTTTCCTCTGTAGTATGCGGCTATCCTCCCACAAGCTGACTCTGCTGTAATTTGTTATTTGCACATATGTTTTTAGCTATGACAGGTGTCCATTCATGCAACCATGCCAAAACTGGCTTTAATAAGTCCATGATGTAAAAATGTATAGAGAAATAGTTAAATACCTCAAGGGATAAATTTAGAGATGTAATCAAAAAGTTGAAAACCTATACTCTAATTGTCTCATGACAATAGCATATGTATACCTTCTATATGAGGACTACTTCCGACAGAATCCATCAATGGTGCTCAATAGTTCTTTAATCATCTAACCACAGTGCTTGCCAAAATGTTTTCCATGCAAATGCTATAATTTTAAGATCAACTATTTGTGCCACCCTATGCATTTTAGGATGGTTTTATACAAGGCTGCATTATAGGAGTCAATTGGTGCAGTCTTTACCTTGGCAAACCTTAAAATAAATATCGAGGGGGTGTTTCAGGGGGAGTATATGAACCCACTTCCAATCTTTTCCTTAAAAGGCACTTAGTATGTGGCACAGGACTATGTCCATTACAAAAGTAGTAATATTGGTGACCTGAATGACAAAATGCTTATTTTACATCCATCAGATCCAGTTTTATAACTATTTGCATGTAATGTTTTACGACTTATGTGTCATTTTAGGTCCCCTTCTCTCTATTTTCCATCAGAAACTTAATGGACTATTTTTCCTGATCTAACAAACAACTGTGAACGACTTCTAATAAAGACTGTAAAGACTATTTACCTCATCTTTCCTCATTTTTTTTAAATTATTATAATAAAAGCTGAGTGTGGCATGTAATGGGGAGGGCTGCACAAACCCTGGGGCACTTTACATTTTTTTCTACCTCGCTCCGTTATTTAGATATCGGTGCCATTATATTTGGTGCCTGATATTTAAATAACCCCCTGAACAGTCAACGGGGCGTGTACTGGCAAGAGGGCGTGTTACTATGGCTGTGACACTGTCCAATGAGATATGGACAGTGTTACAGCAAGAGCGAGGAATGAGAGTGTGTGCGCGCACGCACACGCTCTCACTCTTCAGCTTTCAAGATTAGTCTTCTGCCGAACTGGCAAGGGGACGTGTCACTGCTACGTACAGTGCAAGTGCTGTGGAGAGGAGAGCACGCATGCGCGCTCTCATCTCTTCAGCTCTTGTGAGAGATCAGTCTTGTATTGTCTGCCGAACTGGCAAGGGGGCGTGTCTTTGCTATGGACAGTGTAAGTGCTCCCCAGCTTACACTGTCCGTAGCAGTGACACGCCCCCTTGCCAGTTCGGCAGAAGACTAATCTTGAAAGCTGAAGAGTGAGAGCGTGTGCGCGCACGCACACACTCTCATTCCTCGCTCTTGCTGTGGTACTGTCCATATCTGATTGGACAGTGTCACAGCCATAGTAACACGCCCCCTTACCAGTACACGCCCCGTTGACTGTTCATGGGGTTATTTAAATATCGGGTGCCAAATATAACGGCACCGATATATAAATAACAGGGGAGGTAGAAAAAAAATGTCAAGTGCCCCAGGGTTTGTGCAGCCCTGCCCATTACATGCTGCACTCAGCTGCACTTGTATGGGGAGGTGAAAGGTTCTCTTTAATATGTTATTTATACTACACAGTAAACAACATAAATTAATAAATAAAGACACAAAAACGGATGGAGATTTTTTTTTTCCAATACCCCCACAAAAAAGTTAATAAAAGTTAATAAATTATATGTGCCCCAAAATGGTGCCATTAAACAATACAACTTGTCCCGCAATCTCATACACTATGTCTAAGGAAAAAGAATAAAGTTATGACTTTTGAAATGCGACGATCAAAAAGCGTCAAAACATTGCTCTGACGTTAAGGCCCAAAATAGGCTGATCAGTAAAGGGAATGTAATAAACATTTTCCAGTCCACAGGCCACACAGGATGCGTGTAAAATGTAACAGAGTACGTTCACCATGAAATGCACTTGACAGACAAAAAAGCAGAATGTCACAAATAAAGACGCTGTTCAAGTCTTCAGCATTTTTGAGGTTTTTCTAGTAAACCGTAATGATTTAGGATGTAAGCTGGCCCGTTAAAGGAACAAGGCAGATTACAGTAAGGTCTGCTGAGCAGATAGAGCTATACTGGTATTTAAGGAAATGTGGATTAGGAGGATTCTATTCTTCCTTTTTTTTTTTTGCTTCACTTAGGAATATACTTCATTGCCTAAGACATATTTGTCTTTCTGAAATCATTGGCCCGTGGTCATTTTTTCCTCACCGATATGGACAAGAAATAACTGACTTTGTTTTCTCATTCTTTATTGGCCAGCTATTTCATAACTCATGTAATCTTGATTTAACTTTGTATCTTAAGTGCCTGGAAATGTAATGTCTTATTAGGAGTTATGGTTATAGGGGATTTGAAAATCTCTAGAACAAAAAATCACTGATGGAAAAAACAGACATAGCCTCAACAGGAACATAAGTTTGTTACAGAGGAATCAATACACCTGGTGCTGGGGACATGATTACTGGTTTAGGGAAGGTATGCTATTTTTATAGAGCTGTAAGTTTATAAGAAGTGATTGAAAACAAATTATTTCTGAAATAACCATGTCTGTATCTGTAATAAGTGTAATGTTTATACAATGTATGATGTAGTCCCTACTAAACTAAATAGGGCTATTAGAAGCAATGACATGACTAAAAATCAAAATAGCCATTAGCAAACTTTTCTGGTGAGAGTGTAAACAATGTTTGGATTATCAGTTTTTGGAAATGGCCACATATTATGAACATCAGGCCAATAATGGGCAATGTCATAAAGCTACTATTTCTTATAGCCGTCATACCTCCCTAATGGTCCCTTTAGACCAGAGTATCTACATGGATCCATGTACCATGTTTGCATCCTTCTTGTGTAACTCTATTCGCCTTTAACCTTGCCAGGTATTTATGTAGCTGAGACGACCGACTTATTGATCCGGTTCACCTAGGGTGCAGGTCAATGCTGACATTTAGCGTTAACTTTATTTAACACATCATTATTAATTTGTTGAGATGTTTAGGTGCACTATATACAGTATTAAAATGGGGGAAGATGTAATAAATTTTATTAAAAACGTAATATATTTTTTTAACCTAGTTCATCTTTTAAAAAAGATAAAAAAAATTGTTATGGGGCCCCTGGAAAGAGAGGGCACAGTCAAGGTTAGTCCTGCCCCTTTGCTATTGAGTGGTAAGACCCTGTATAGTACTCCTTTCTCCATAGGCAATGAAATGTTAGCAACTAAGGGAGGAGGAAATTGACCATTTTGTCCTTGTTGGTATTAACCAGCAATGCCCTTGGGCCATTTTGTCTCTATGTACGTCCCTGACTGTGTTTTTTATGTATAATGTCATTTTTTGCAATTTTTTTCTCTATTCACATCCATCCTATCCTTATGTTTTCATAATTTTGTCCGTTTTACCATTTGGTATCGGATAGATTTACAGTTTACAAATATTCCACATATTTTCATCTACCAGTATGGTAAAGCATTTAAATGTATAATTTATTAGAGCAATAAATGGGAATTATCTGGATTCCTATGAATGTTATTTATTAAAAGATAAAGAAAAGCTCATATCTCCAGATGTTTGGTTAAACAATTCTCCTTATATACTACAGGTGGGATCCGTGTCTGATAAATTATCATTTTCACAATGACATTTACATGCATGCCTCAGAATGCACATCAGCAATGTGAATAGTTCATGACATTTTCATAAAGTTTGCAGGTGAAGGACTTTCTCTTGATGTCTTCAGTTGTCAGCTTGTTCTCGAGGCTCATGTCACGCAAACCTTGTCACAATGAGCCATAGACGGCACCTGCAGTATAAAAACATATTGGTTATTTCATACATTTCATATAAAACAGCACTAAACCTAAAGTCTGCCGCCTGTAAATGTTATAAATGTTAATATAAATGTTCCTGGATGCTTCCAGATCTATAAATATGTGAGATAAAGTGGTGATCATGGGCAGTGGCGGATTAAGAAGACCATGGGCCCTGGGCTGTTACCCAAACCTGGGCCCCCCTTCTCCACTGCCACCCTGCCGCGCCGTAACTATTGCTAACACTACCTTTTTGCACAAGCATTAACAAATGGGTGTTACGATTTCCCTTTCACAGGGCTGTGTCCCTACATACTGACAGTATCACACTGTGCAGGGACACATCCTCCTGACAAGGGGATTGGTAACACCAATTTTTCTATCAGTCCTGGACTGCACAAAGACGTTATGTGGAATACAAGGATTTCCTATAATAAACATGTCAGGAGAGGGGACAGATTCTCTACAAATCCAGTGACTCACAGGTGACGACGTCTCAGATGCTAGTAGTTTTTTTTCCTCTTTTCTTCTCCATCCGGTCCAGAGCTCATGACGACTTCTCCTGGCCATGACCCATTTCTGCAGCCCTTAAATATAATATAATATCACCATGCACTGCGCCCCTGAATATAATTGTGTCACACACTGTAAAGTAAAGCACCACATACACAGTGCCCCCTGTAGATAGCGCCAACCCCCCATGTAGACAGCGCCACACACACACACCCTGTAGATAACGCCAAACACACCACCCTGTAGATAGCGCCACAAACACACACAACTGTAGATACCGCCACACACACAACCCTCTGTAGAGAGCGCTACACACACAACCCCCTGTAGAGCGCGTCACACAGCCCCTATAGATAGCATTACACAGCCCCCTATAGATAGAGCCACACAGCACTCCCCCTTGTATATAGTGCCACACAGCGCTCCCTTCCTTATATATAGTGTCACACAGCGCTCCCCCCCCCTTGTATATAGTGCTACACAGCGTCTCTACAGTGCAGCCCTGGGATGACATTTTATCCCATATGACTGCTGCAGTCTGTGATTAGCTGCCGCGGTCATATGGGGTGAAACGTCATCCCAGGAGGCCAGACCAGACCAAGAAACAGAATTCTGGGCAAGTATAAGATTTTTATTTTTTCTAAATTGAGTTTTTACATAACATCTGTTATTTGTTGCGGGTTTTACCTCCCCATTGAATTAAATGGGGAAAACCCGAAACAAATGGGCAGCGTTTACGCAAATACAATTGACATGCTGCGGAATAAAAAAAATGCACCGCAGGTCAATTTCTGAGCTTTTTTCCCCACTTATCATTTACGCAACGTGTGGATGAGAATTGTTCACATCTAATCTACTCTGTTGCTACTGTATTAGGGCTTGTCCACACTTAACGGAATTGCTACGTATTTTCCGCCCCCGGAAAATATGCAGAATACAGTAGTGGCAAAGTGAGTGAGATTTACCAAATCTCATCCAGACGCTGCGTAAAATTTCCGACCAGACATTTTGTCCTGCGGTGCGTATTTCTCGTACTGCAGCATGTCAATTCCTGTTGCGGAATGTGGACAGAATTGCTGCGTTTTTTCAGAGGAGATGTCACCATCTCCCAACATTGAGAAAGACGCAGCAAAATACGCATCATTTTCTGCAGCAAAAATGCAGGAAATGGTGCTTTTTCTCTGCAGCTGAATTTCTGCTAGTTTCTGCGGAATTGCTGCAGAAATATATATATATATATACACACACAAACACACACACACACACTATAAATATGTATGTGTATATATATATATATATATATATATAGATATATATACATGCATACACACACACACGCACAGACATACACACGCTATATATACACACACACACACACACACTATATACATACATACATACATACATACATACACATGTACACATCACAGACACACATGAGTATGCACATTATACACATATAAAGTACACATTGTAAACACACATGCACTTACCTTTTATGTAGGATATTTGTGAAGATCGTTCAGCAGGTTGATGTGGTGGGAGTCTTCACACAGCGTTTCTCCTGCTCACAGTCCGACACAGAGGATGCAGTCAGTCTCCCCTCCCCATAAAGAGATGTGTAGAGCAGGGAAGGGGGGCTGGAGGGAGAGTTTCAGCACAGACCACGGCTGCTAAGTAGGACAGGTGCGGTCCTGGCACCGGGCTCCCTCCGGTGCTAGCGACGCCACCGGGCATGAGGGGGTTCGGGCGGCCATGGTCCCTTTGGGAGCCTTGGGCCCCGGGATGCCGCCCGAACCGCCCTAATGATAATCCACCACTGATCATGGGGGCAGGTATACTACAGGCTTCCTGTTAGTGATCCAATTTAAGAATATAAAAGTTAGTCCCCCCTCCCCCAGCCTGAAATGGCGGATAACAGGGAACAATAATTAGCATTTATTGGCTTCAAGGCCCTTTTACATGGGCCCATTATCGGGAAAATTAGTGTTCATCGGCTGATCGTAATCTTTATGCAGCAATAAATATTATCATTGTCGACAGCACATCTCCCTGCGTAAACAGGGAGAGATGCTGCCGACATGAAAGAAGTGCATGGAGACGAGCGATAATAGTAACAATCGCTTATCCCCATACATAACCAATCATAGCTCCTTGTGAAAGTAGCAAACAAGCACTAATCAACGTGCTGTCTCATTAATCGGTGCTCGTTTGTACGGCCCATATTGGCCGGTGTAAAAGGACCCTCAGTCTTCCTTTATAGTGGTTTACAGTATATATATAATATATACTTTACAATATATATATATATATATACAGTATATATATATATATATATAATATATTATATATATAACTGGACCTATCATGAGCGTACATGTCTCATCATGACAATGAGCAGTTGCACAAGCTATCACCCCCTCCCCACCGTGTTGTTGGAAGTGTTGTTCGTCCAAAGGTAATTTTTCATGGCCCGATATGGTCTGTGAAAAGGATTGCTGATCAAGGAGACAGTATGAAGACGAGCGATTGTTACTACGGCCATTTGTGCCTATACAGTTTCATCATGTCGGCAGCACATCTCCCTCTTTACGCAGTGAGATGTGCTGCTGACTAGCGACCACCTTACTGGCCGTACAAACGATCAGATCAGCCGATGATCGAGCGTTTGCTTGTTCATCGGCTGATGATTTCCCTGTTTACACATAGCAATGATTGAGAATGAGCATTCATTGACCCGTGTAAAGGGACCTTAAGGCTTTGCTGGGGCAGACTTTTAGTCACAGACATGAATTTTTATGCATGTTTTTACAAAACATTATGCTTTAATGCAAAATTTCATGAAGATACCGTAAGCATAACATGCTGGGTGGCATTTTTATAATGTGCCAGGAGTCTACTTTCAGAAAGTATATGGGTAGGAAGTAAAATATGATTTTGTTTTGTAATTCTTGTTTTATTTGTGTCAAAAGTTTGAAAATTGTCCCGAAACTCCTGGTAGTAAATGGGTTTAAAGATGATGTTATCCATATGAAATAAAAAAAAAAGGAAGGAGAAGAACAAGAAAAAAGAGATGACCTCTAATTATTATTTATACACGGATATAGATATTGGGTGCAATTGCTTTTTAACTGAACTCAACTTTGTTAGATTTGCAGTTACTTTGCAGAGTTCATAAAATTCACCGAGCATGGCCACAAAATCTGTTTTGTTTGTCATTGCTCAGCGCACAGGAAATAATCTCAGACCAAAATGAAAATGTGCAAGGTTTCAAATTATTTTTAGAAAAATGCCCAATTTCCCACGAGTCATCCTGCCAACTTCCTATTTTCTTTTCACTGTCAAAAACTAGTAGTGTTTCTAATGCACATGAACTCACAACACGATTTTAAATGCCCCTGTGTAGCTATTGTGCTCAATGTGTTATACTTGTTTTTTGGTGGTTGAGTTATGGCTGACTCATTAATTTTGCAGGACCGTTTCTCCTTCAGTCCATTTCTTCTGTACCGAATGTTTACCAGGTAATGATTTCTCAGCCACTTCTCTATGTGAGAATGAGCAGGATCAAAAAACAAGGACACATTAATACAAGATGGAGAAAGGCAAACACAAATCTGACATTGTTAAACATGACAAGCTGCGCTGAATGTATGCCAACCCCACCGACATCAACGTTGTTGAAATCATGCACAATTCAGATCAAATTTCAACTCAATAAGCTCAAGTGAACTAAATAACCAACCGACAGAACGTGCATACAAAGAACACAATTGGGCTAATCAATCTTACTGATGTGATGAAAGGCATGTTGGGATTTGAAAGCCTTTTTGCTTATTTATATGTTTGTTTTTTTGTGGCAGTTCATAGATCATAACTAAATTAAAGGGAATTTATAATTAAACATTTTAAAAGTTTTATTTACCTTCAAACACTCAGTTATATTCTGAAGGGGATGTCAAAGCCGATTGGAATTCTCTTGCGTGTTAGAATTGTATGCATTTTTAGAATTGTACTTTTTTTGTCTGCTATTGTTTTACATAGTTTAGTGGAACTTGAAAGTTCTTACATGAAGTTAGGAAAAGATGAATTTCGTTTCGAAGGGCAAAAAAACCTCAGTGTTAACACTCATGCACACAACTGTATTATGGCTCTGTACAACCTCCGAGTTGTATAGAGCCGTAATTCAGCACCCATGGAAGCATACGGGCCATGCTCTCCGATTTTATATGGAGTTTCTTTTTTTCTGTGGGAGTCGGTATGAATCATGGCATGCACCATCGGATGCCAAATTATGGAATTATTCTCCCCTACAAGCAGGAATTATAGAGGAGAATAACTCAGTAATTGGGTGCCATTCTTAGGTTCTATATGGCGGCACATGGAGTGGCTATGGTTATGTAGAATGGAGCTGTGGGGATTACACATGCTTCCATACTTGTTCCATAAAAACAGCCCAAATTTTAATTTTACTTCAGGATGCCAAAATTCTGGTGGGTGTGTGGGGAGATATAATCAGAGAGGTCTAATGAGAAGCAGGACTGATATTATTTTGACAACTTGGGCAAGACTTTGTCTGTTTTTCTTTTTTACTGATTACAATAAGGCTATGTTCACACTCCTAACAAAAAACGGCTGTAAATATGGAGATGTTTTCAAGGGAAAACAGACCCTGATTTTCAGCTTTTTTTGTGGCGTTTTATACGGCCGTTTTTGGAGCTGTTTTTCTATTGAGTCAATAAAAAAAGACTACAAAAACGGTGCAAGAAGTGACATGTACTTCTTTTCATAAGGCGTTTCTTTACGCAGCTGTTTTTAAAAATAGCCTATAAAATGGCCCGTGGGAATGGAACGCTGTTTTTCCCATTGAAATCAATGGGCAGATGTTTGGAGGCGTTCAGCCCCCACATTTGAAGCCATTTTTCCGGGCGTTTACGGGCCAAAAAACGTCTGAAAATAGGTTGTGTGAACATACCGTAAATGTAACAATCGCTACAATTTCTTAGTATGGATCAGCAGGTGCATATCCTAGTATCAGATATTTGTATACATATACATATACATATATATATATATATATATAGGTAAAGATAAGCAGCACTGTGCGACAGATTCCAACACGGTAATGGGTGCAAGCAGGTTATCCAGATCCGTGGATTATAAGACATAAAGGAAAGAAATCCCACAGCACTCCGATGGTTCCAAAAAGTATGTGATTTACTCAGTCAACAGCTGCAACGTTTCCGTCCTGCTATAGGACCTTTTTCAAGCATGCTTTTTGGAAGCATCAGAGTGCTGTGGGATTTCTTTCGTTTATATATATATATATATATATATATATATATACAGTGGCGGATTAAGTAGACCATGGGCCCTGGGCTGTTATCCAAACTTGGGCCCCCCTTCCTCACCGCCGCCCTGCCGCGTCGTAACTATTTTTAACACTACCTTTTTGGGCAAGCATTAACAGTGTTACGATTTCCCTTGTCACAGCGCGGTGTCCCTACATACTGACAGTATCACACTGTGCAGGGACACAACCTCCTGACAAGGGGAATTGACTATCAGTCCTGGACTGCAGAAAGACTTTTTGTGAAATACAATGATTTCCTATACTAAACATGTCAGGAGAGGTGACAGATTCTCTATAAATCTAGTGACTCACAGGTGACGACGTCTCAGATTCTAGTAGTTTTTTTCCTCTTTTCCTCTTTTCTTCTCCATCCGGTCCAGCGCTCATGACGACTTCTCCCGGCCATGACTCATTTCTGCAGAATTTGCCACTCAGACGTCTCCTCACTTTTCCAACAGTTCCACACCTATAAACGAAAATAAAGTTATTATGGTGCCACATACTGTACCCCTAAATATAATAGCACCAAACACTGCGCGCCTGAATATAATACCACACACTGTAAAACGCCACATACATACAGCCCCTGTAGATATTACACACCCCCATAGATATCGCCATACACAGCTCCCTCTATATATCACACATCCCCCTCATAGAGAGCGTTACACACAGCCCCCTATAGATAGTGCCATACAGCCCCCCCCCCTGTAGAGAGCGCCACACAGCCCTCCCCCTCTTGTAAATAGCACCAAAAAGCCCCCCCTATAAAGAGCGCCACACACATACCACTGTGGATAGCACTACACAGCCCCCCCTTGTATATAGTGCCACACAGCGCTCCCCCTTGTATATAGTGCCACACAGCGCTCCCCCTTGTATATAGTGCCTCAAAGCACTCCCCCTTGTATATAGTACCTCACAGCGCTCACTCTTGTATATAGTGCCACACAGCGCTCCCCCTTGTATATAGTGCCTCACAGCGCTCCCCCTTGTATATAGTGCCACACAGCGCTCCCCCTTGTATATAGTGCCACAAGGTTATGTACACATTTAAAAACTTTATATTATAATTATATATATATATATATATATATATATATATATATATATATTAGTATGTGTGTGTATCAGTGTGATTGATTGATTTTATTAAAAAATATTTTTACTTTTTGAGATACGGCTGCTTTGTATCCTGTATCCGTCAGGTCAGCAGGACTGACAGGATCAGTGACACGCAGGATCCACCTCAAATCTATCACACCTAAGATTATAATTTAGCGCAGGGCCCGTTTCACTGATCCCGTCAGTCCTGCTGACCTGACGGATACAGGATACAAAGCAGCTGTATCTCAAAAAGCGAAAATATTTTTTAATAAAACGTAATTACAAAGTTGCACCAAACACACATTTTTATTAAAAAAAAATAAAATCGACGTCATTTTTGCGACGTTTTTTCTGTAGACAATGCAGCTTTAGTTTTTATCGTTTTTATACACACCTTTTTTGCTATTTTAGAACTTTTATTCATAAAGTTTGAATATAATAGTAAAAAAATAAGCTTTTTTACGTTTCAGCTATTTTTTTTTGGTAATAACATAGTTTTACCCTAAAATAGACCTTTTATTTGTGATCGTCATTGTCTACCGTAAATTTTAATATATTACATGTCTATATTAGGGTAATTGGGTCAGCGCTAGCGTTACAACAATGATTGGCGGGGGGGGGACGTTTTTTTTTGGGGGTGGGTATTTTATGTGTATTTATTATTTACATTTTTTTTTGCACTTTACTTTATTATTTTTTTATTACTATGGTCTGTCCCCCAAAGGTCAAAGAAGACCTTTGGGGAACTTTAGATATTTTTTTTCTTTCTTTTACACCATGTTTTTCCACTGTAACTGGAGATGCACAGCAGCCCCAGTTACAGGGGAAATCAGCCCTCTCATAGTGACGATTGTCACTGATAGGGCTGTGCTGGGTCTAGTAAGACCCAGCAACAGTCTGCCACTAACGGCACCCGGCGATCATGTGACCAGTCACATGATCATCGGGAGGAATAGAGACAGCGCCGCTGCTGCTGTCTCTATTCCTGTACACAGCGCGCATTCAGCGCTGTGTACAAGTGATCAGAGAAGACAGAAGCAGCGAAAGCTGCTTCTATCTTCTCCTAAGGGTCCCCGGCAGTCACTGACAGCCGGAGACCCGACATTCAGCTGCCCGATCGCGCGGGCAGCAAGTTAAAACCCGAGCCGTAGAAAGTCTATGGCTCGGGTTTTAAGGACCCGTTCCTGACCGCTGGCCGTAAAAATACAGCCAGCGGTCGGGAACCAGTTGGGCATGATAAGTCAACTAACCTAAGCGCCGGTGACCGCCCACCCGGCTCTTCTCTTGCAGCTTTGGAGTAACAGAACCGATAAAAACACAGGGACATATACAAAAACACCGAAAAAGGCCATACTTACAAATGGACACAGCCAGGCCAGAAATGCTGATGAAAGGGCGAGCAGGTGCTTTAAATAATAATAGCCACTCCCACTAGTCTTGAGGGGAGTGGTGTGTGGTGCATGGGATGTGTAGTAAGAAATAATAAATGAATAGTGTGTGTGCAAGTGTAATACTATAAGTGAAATATAGGGGGCAGTAATAAATGAAGTGCCTCAATAGAAATAAATGGATAATGGGGTGCAAGTGAGTGAAACATGGAGGGATAGTGTGTACGTCATGAGGCACAACGTGTATAGCCAGGTAGAAGCCTATTTGTGACGCCTTGATAATTCATAGAGCGGGCTACCCTGCTTGCTATGCCAAACAACAACACACCATGCTCTCCCAGCATCAAAGACCCGGCTGTGTCCAAGAGAAGCGAATATACATAATAATGAAAAATACCTGGGGTATTGGTAATCATTTTGGCCAAAAGGACGCAAGCTCGCAATCCACGACAAGGATCCCCAGACTTGCGAGTCCCTAAATCCTAAACTGGAACAGAACGTTCCTGATGCACAAACAGAACCGATAAAAACACAGGGACATATACAAAAACACCGAAAAAGGCCATACTTACAAATGGACACAGCCAGGCCAGAAATGCTGATGAAAGGGCGAGCAGGTGCTTTAAATAATAATAGCCACTCCCACTAGTCTTGAGGGGAGTGGTGTGTGGTGCATGGGATGTGTAGTAAGAAATAATAAATGAATAGTGTGTGTGCAAGTGTAATACTATAAGTGAAATATAGGGGGCAGTAATAAATGAAGTGCCTCAATAGAAATAAATGGATAATGGGGTGCAAGTGAGTGAAACATGGAGGGATAGTGTGTACGTCATGAGGCACAACGTGTATAGCCAGGTAGAAGCCTATTTGTGACGCCTTGATAATTCATAGAGCGGGCTACCCTGCTTGCTATGCCAAACAACAACACACCATGCTCTCCCAGCATCAAAGACCCGGCTGTGTCCAAGAGAAGCGAATATACATAATAATGAAAAATACCTGGGGTATTGGTAATCATTTTGGCCAAAAGGACGCAAGCTCGCAATCCACGACAAGGATCCCCAGACTTGCGAGTCCCTAAATCCTAAACTGGAACAGAACGTTCCTGATGCACAAACAGAACAGCTTTGGAGTAACAGAACAGCCGTCCGTCGCTGTTCTGTTACTCAATGGCGGCGCCCGCACTGTCAGGGAGGCGTGTCCTACCCCTGGATTCCGGCCAATTCCCTGCTCCTCCCCATCTTCGGAAGTTAGCAGCGCTAGCGCGCTGAATAGGTTTACATGTCGATGTGCGGTTCGGGCTGCCATGGGCCCCCTGCGAGCCTCGGGCCCCGGGCGGCCGCCCGAATCGCCCATATGATAATCCGCCACTGTATATATATATATATATAGATCTGTTTAATGTGTATGGCCGTCCTAAGACTTACACTGATCATTTCATGTAACCCCTTTGTAACCTGCTTTTGTCCTGTGAAAACAAGACCTCTAAACTTGCAAGCCCTGATAATGCATGAACGTATGATTTTATTTCAATGTTATCATTTTTGTCATTTCCTTTTTATATTTTTGGACAGGTAAATAGTTCACAACGTTTCATTCAGGTTTTATTAGACTGAACCCATAGACGCCAGATTGGAAGGGGAGTTGCAATCCTAAACACAACCCAGAGACATGCGTGGGTCTATTTCTTGATAAAATCTAATGTAGTAAACCCCTTTAATAGTTTTTAATAGTTACTTGTGTGCACTCACGTTTGTAGTATTTTGAGTCTCATAACAACTCAAACTATTTCTGGCATATGAAAATGTTGGCTTAACGACAATTTTAGTATGGGAACTAAAAGCACTTCTTAACTAGACCAATAATCATCCCAAAATGACGGTGTAGTGAAAACCACTTTCAATACGCATTACCATGCTCTACTGATTCTGCTGCCAAACATCTGCACAGTAGTCATTGTTCTATGTGATGATATCATTTATCATGCAACATTTACATTGGGATGCATAAAGCCATGCAATGTACACAAATCCTTTATTTCTGTAGTATATACCCAGAGATTGTGACAAGTTCATTGCTTTGCTGAGGCACCCTGTAATTAACGCCAACAATTATTCAATTATAGATTTTCTATTCAACCATGTAAATTTGTTTTATGTTACTCCAAGATTGTTCTATTATTTGTTGCTGCATATTGTAATGGAAGCTGCCCGAGACGTCCTCAGTCAAGCCCGTAGCAGCCTGTATGATTCATTTTGACATCAATATCAATTATCAGGCAGTTTCTAGTAGCGGTAAATAATTCACTGTCATGTTAAAATCATTATAGGCTAACAAATTGGGAGTGGAGGTGACCTTATATGAATTGCATTTATAATAAGGAAAACCGGGAAGTATGAATGGTAAGCCATAGACATGTACCTGGCAATCTAGTGTTTTTATACAGACACATTGTGTATCGAGGTTTTTTTTAAGTAGTGATGATGCATGAGATATATAGAGCTAGATGCTAGAATTGGCAGGAAAATTATTAACATAGTTGCATCAAAGACAAGGGTTCAATACCAGCGTTTGACTGGGCTATATTGGACCCACCGGAAAAAAATATTCTAGGGGTCCACCATTTATTTATACAAAACATGCGCGCATAAACTTTTATTTTCATCGTAATCTTTGTTGTTATCATTGCCCACACAAAACATATAAACAATAAACTAAATCAACCCACAATAAATAGACCATAGTGGGAAGTCATTGGCTCCGTCAGCTTCAAATGAGGTTGTCTACCATAGGTCCAACTATTGTGTCATAACTTGGGCCTACCGGAGGATCCTTTGGTGGACCAGTATATGAATCTGTATGATTGCCCCATTATTAAATTAGTTGACATTGGATTTTTCTTACAGCACAAAAACTTGCTAGTAGCCAGTTAACAAGATTAGAACTTCTCTGTCAGGACTGATACAGGGGACAAGGGGGTGGGTGACCGCCTAGGGTGGAACCTCACAACAGTCAGTGAAGAGGGAATTTTTAGTTTAAAAAACATAATTTCTTGCGGTTCTCCGGTCCGCAAGAGAGCTGTTGGACAGGCCAATCTGTTCTTTTCTGCCTAGGGCAACAAAATACTTTGTTTTAGTTCTGTTTTCTATACCTTACTAAAGCTTATATACAATCATGGGAAAAGAAAGTACACCCTTCTTTAAATTTTTGTATTTGTTTATAGAGTTGTTGAGTATCACACAACTGTTTTTTAGGCCCTGATAAATAACAATAAAGCATTGTGAGACGCTGTACTTTCTCATGACTGTAGTTAGCCCAGTTGTGCCCATTAGATGACTTCTGAAGTACTGATTTACAGTGATATAACTACAGTGTAAAGTAGTGGTCAAATAGGGCCCTCACTATATAAGAAGCTATAGGCCTACGATTCTACATTAACAGAACAAGAACAATTCTATATGATGTCAGTTTGGAGGCCCAAATCCTTATCATTGAACAGTAATGTGATCTTGTTATACAAATTATTTATTTATTTATTTATTTATTTATTTATTTTCTAGCTCGAATCTATATAGCCAGATGTACCCACACATACTGGAATATGAAATAAATTCTGGTTAGATATTGGGCTCAGGTTTGCACATGGCACAAGAGCTCCCGGCTACGTCTCTGCTAATGGTGTGTGGGCTATGAGTAAACAGAACTCCCTGCCTTTCAGAATACCCTGAGGACCAGTTAAAAGTGCCAAAAGGGTTCATGTGATACCCTTAGCTTTGTATAATGCACAATGCACATTTCATCCCTCTGGGCAGTTGAAGGCTGAAATTATTTGTTACTAAATATGAGCGAATTTCCTGAAATTAATTTTGGGTCCAATTTGTTTGGTACGAATAAATTTGACGCAAATCGCAAGTGCCTGATTGCCCTGAACACTTGTGTCCGAGTCTTTGATGTCTTCTAGGACTCTAAACCACTTTCAAGTTCTTTAACGCAAAGCCAGCATTAGTAATGTCATCTGCCTAATACCATCATGATTGGCTGTGTTAGACGGAAGCATAACCGCAGTGCATTTTGGGAAGGCTGCCTGCAAGGCATAACGTGATCTTTTTTTAAATCTGTTAAATGACAGCTGGCACTATTCTTGAGTGCGGACCCCAAAGGATTCTGATTTTGATGAATTCTAAACTTTTGGGAAACTCAGAACAAATTTGATTTGTGTAGAATCTATTTGCTCATCTGTACTTGTTACCCACTTAGTTGGTACAAAAACATTTAATCCTTTTTGATTGTGATCAAAAGGATGGATGGAGATGCTCCTGTTGGTATGGGCTGAGTCAAAAACACTATGTAATATATTGGGGTGGGTTTTCGCTTGTTATACTATGTAATTGTGTCAGCGGGATATAAAAGTAAGAGAAAGCATTTAATAGCAATGAGGGTTCATTTTCTGAGGATTCCGAACCGAGAAACTTTTTTACACCGATCAGTCATAACATTAAAACAACTGACAGGTTAAGTATATAACATTTATTATCTTGTTACAATAGGCCTAACAAGAGGTGGGATTCATTAGGCAGTAAGGGAACAGCCAGTTCTTGAAGTTGATATGTTGGAAGCAGGTAAAATCGCCAAGTGTAAGGATCTGAGTGACTTTGACAAGGGCCAGTTGTGATGGCTAAATGACTGGGTCAGAGCACCTCCAAAACGACAGGTCTTGTGGGGGGCTCCTGGTATTCAGTGGTTAGTACTTACCAAAAAGTGGTCCAAGGAAGGACAACTGGTGATCCGGCGACAGGGTAATAGGTGCCCAAGGTTTGTTGATACGCATGGGGAGCGAAGGATAGCCCGTCTAGTCTCATTCCACAGAAGAGATACTGTTGCACAAATTGCTGAAAAAGTTACTGCTGGCTATAATAGAGGGGTGTCATAACACACGCAGTTGGCTGGATTTAAGTGCCCATGCTAAATGTTCCTACAAGGGGTAGAGGTTCCTACAAGGGCTCCATGGTCCAGAACTGCAGGGCAGAGCAATGGAATAAGGCAGCCTGGTCTGATGAATCATGTTTTCTTTTACATCTTGTGGATGGGCGGGTGTGCATGGGTAAGAGGTAAGAAGGAGATGACAGTCTGGGGAAGAGATTGAACCAGGATGGGAAATAGACAAGCCGGCAGACGCAGTGAGATGCTGTGGACAATATTCTGTTTGGGGACCTACACAATATTAGGCAGATGTTTTTTGTTTTTTTTTAAAACATCATTTTTATTAACATTTTTCACATTTTCTTACAAACATTTCACAGAAAAATTGTGTCATAAATGAATAGCACGCAACTGCGAATAGAACTAAAACAAAATAACATAACAACATACAATCATGGCATATCTCTTTGAATCTGCTTAGCAACTAAAAAGCATGACTTCCCCTATCCCTGAACACGACTTAGGTCATCAAAGAGTAGCACCGCCCCATCTATCCCCTATCTATTATCTAGACTAAAGTTGTAAGCCTCCTAAAGTGCCAGCCAGAAGCTGCGTATGATACCACGCTGTGTGTCTAAAAGGCGTAACAATTTCCACCACCTCAGTCGCTGTGCATTGCGTTTCTATAAATATTTGCCATTTAGCAAATAACTTCTTGGTTCCCGTATCTTTCCTTCTTTCTACCTCCACCCGCTCAAGAGCTAATAATTGTTTTAAGCGAGACACGATCATGTCCAGACCTGGTGTATCAGTTTCCAGCCATTTACATAACAGGCATCTCAAGGCCACCAGCAAAATTGTGTGCACCAAGGGGGGAGGAGATCTCGTCCCTCGAGCTTCCTCTTCCTCTGGCGGTGACGCCTGATGGAACAGCAGCGCTTGAGGCGTCATTGGAAGTTACGCCTTCCAATGATCCAAAATATAGCTGTGTACCATCACCCAGTATCGTTCAGTATGAGCACAGCCCTATACTCCATGCCACAAATTCGTCAGGGGGGGTGTTGCATTTGGGAAAGCTCGTAATGCGATCGGGGAAGGACTGCGAAGGTAAAATATTGAAGCCATATATAGCCGAATGTATTAGTTTGAAATAGGTTTCCCTCCAGCTCTCGTTAACGATCACCTTCCGTACCGTCTCCCAACCCTCCAATATGATCTCTCCTATAGCCAGATCTTGAGTCCATCGTTCCCAGACTTTGAACATAGCCCGTGGTCGCGAGCGGACAAAATAATCCCCGAGTGCTCTATACAACCTCGAGATAGTCGCCCGAAGAACCGTTGGGCCTATGACCTCATCCAGAGTATGAGTGGTGGCTTCCTTATTTAAATCTCTGAGCCTAGAGGTACAGAATGACCGCACCTGGAGAACTTGTAGAAAATTAACATTAACATTGCCCTCTAAGGGACTGAGTTTAGCTCTGATTTCCGACCCTGTTAACCATCTCCTTTCCTCTTTATGCATAAGATCCCCTGCGCTGTTAATACCTGCCTCCCCCCAAGAGGCAAATCTATCCCCACTGTCTACTCCCGGTAGGAATTCCGGGTGTCCACACAACGGCATGTGCTTGGAGAGCAGGTGAGGCAAGTCAAAAAATTTACGAACCGCTTTCCAGGCTAGGACTGTATCTCTCAGAACAATTGAGGTTTTGAGACGGCACGGAAGAGAGGCAACTCTATAGTGTAATAAGGCTTTTAAGTTCCAGGGTGAGGCGTACTCCCCTTCCAGCTCTAAATTGGAATAATGGCTCGTTTCATGAAGCCAATCCACTACAAGACGAAAGAGACATACCACATTGTATCCCCTAATATTGGGAAACTTCAGTCCCCCCTCATGCTTGCCCATCATGAGCTTAGTAAGTGCAATGCGAGGCCTCTTTCCTGCCCATATAAATTTTGTAAATGTGGAATTCCGTTTGGAGACATCCCCATGTTTCAGCAAGAGCTGGAGTGTTTGAACGGGATATAGCAGTCTGGGGAAACTAACCATCTTAATTAAGTGGCACCTCCCCAGTAGGGATAGTGGTAACTGACACCATCTGGTGAGTTCCGCCTGTATTTTTTTAAACAGCGATGATTAATTCAGGCCATACAGGGTTTCAGGCACCTTCCCTATCTTAATGCCTAGATAAGTTATGCATTGTTTCACCGGGGAATATCCCGCATCCCAAGGATTGCCAAAACTTCCCAGGTAGCGGTTTGCCCAACTCCAGCAGTTTGCTTTTAGCTATATTGACTTTGTATCCCGAGCATTGCCCAAAGTCCTGCAAAAAATGAAAGACCGGCAGTAAGTGCTCTTGGGGATTTGACATAAACAGTATAACATCGTCAGCAAACAAGGCTAACTTAACTGCCAAAGACCCCACCTGAATATCTCTGAATACTGCGGACTCTTCCAGAAATCTAGCCATAGGTTCCAGTGCTAGATTAAATAAAAGTGGCGACAGGGGACATCCCTGCCGGGTCCCTTAATGCAATTGGAAGGGAGCCGATAGAAATCCTGAGGAGTAGACACGGGCTTGGGGATTAGTATAGACCCCTTTCAAAAAGATCCGAAAGGCTCCCTGGACATTCATCTTATCCAGCACCATCCCCAGCCATTCCCACTGTATGTTATCAAAAGCTTTCTCTGCGTCTAGTGCCAAGAGTGCCGGTCGGGTACCTGGCTGGGGATCATGCCTGACTGTTTCTAGTACCGTCAACACCTTACGCAGATTAGTCACTGCTGCCCTACACTTTACAAACCCCATTTGAGATTTACCCACCAATGTAGGTAGATACATGACCAAACGATTAGCTAAGATTTTTGTGAGTAATTTCTGGTCTTGGTCTATCAATGAGATCGGGCGATATGACCCCGGGTCAAGAGGATCCTTTCCCTTCTTGGGCAGCACCTTTATATGCGCTATTTTGGCCTCCGCTGGGAACGTACCGGTCTTTAGTAAAATATTATAATAATCCACCAAAATGGGGCTGATTTCCTCTCTTAGGGACTTATAAAATTCTCCCGTGAACCCATCCGGCCCCGGGGCCTTTCCGTTAGATAAGGTCCTAATCGTACTCGTGAGTTCCTCCAGGCAGATGGTTTTAATGTCATGGTTACTTGGTGTATATGAAACTTAATGGAATAATGAGCCCGGGCATCCAGGTTAGGGCTAAGTAGATGTAGAACATTATTAGAAGATTTTATGGCAGTGTTTGGACATATGTTGTTGCACAAAATGTCAATAAGGTTTTGGAGACACTTCATTGATATTGAGGTAAGTGTCTTGCTTGCTTTTTTCCACTATTTTTCACTGTTTTTGAACACAGTGCCGGGGTCTTTGACGCAGTGCAATGTTTTCATTAATGGAGGTCAGAATATGTAGGGATGCAGCAACATTTGTGAAACTGATCCATGATTAGATTTTCACCGTATGTACCACATAACGTGCATATTTTATTTTGGGTAGAATAGTCATGCAGTCCGTACATAAAAAGTTCAAGACAGGAACATGTGGTTAATATTTCATTTCCAGATGACTGATATCAAGCAATAAGTTTGCAACTTAATGTGAAGAAAAGGCATTTGCTCTTATTTGTGACCTCTACATGATTTCATTTTCCCACGGAATCTATTTATATTTTTATATACACATTTTTCCCGAAAGTACAGAAGTTCTTTTCAGAGTACAAAACATTTTACATTATGAAGACAATTAGAGCTTGTGAATCTACAAGTTTTAATGTTACAGTATAAGCTTTTAGCAGAGTATATAGAGCAAAATAAGTTACTGCTGTGAAATATCATTTTTAAGATGCTATTTTAGCCACTTATTTTCTACATTTTAATATATACATTCAATGGAGAGGCTGATAAATAGAGCCTTCTTATTATAAGAATCATTTCAGGAATGGATACAAAATATATACTGTAAGCATAAGGGAAAGACTGGCATGGTGTTGCTCTTTCTCAATCACTTCTGTTTTGGACTCCAAAAACTTCAAATTAATATTAAATTAAAAAATGCAACGTGTTTTGCACGTGTGAGTATAGCCATCGGCCAGTTTCACACAGAACACTTAACGGCATACTGTGTGGTGTTTTTTTTCTGCACTTTTTTGGGAGGCGAGGCATGCTCAAGCCAGATGTTTGCTGGGAGTTTATAAGAAGTTATGAAAGTCTACACACACAGCGTTTTGGTTTGTGGCATTTTTCTCCACAAGGCTTTCAAAATACTTTAAAAAATGTCACAAACAATGTACAAAAGGACAATATTTTAAAAAACTGCAGACATTTTTCAAATATGTTTTAAAACACATTTAAATTGTATTACTCACAGTTTTTGGTCATAGGTAAGTGCAATAGGTACACAAATAGGGATTCTAGTTCTGTAATGTCACATGAATTGTCAATATTTTATGATGAATTAGTAAATGCTAACGCCTGTGTTATGGAAATGCAAGTTTGAGCAATTTTCCAAAAGCTGCTGGAGTCTGCCAGGAGAGAGCGTGCACATAAAACCGCATCCTCAAGTCCATAACCACTCTGATCGACTAGAGCAAGGGGTAATCAGGCAAAGCAAAGGTCAGAACCAGCCGGGAGCAGATAATCAGAATCGGTAAGCAGAGGGTAAACGAGAGACAAGCCGAGGTCAGTATTCACGAGGTCCAGAAGTGCAGGAAATGCCAGGAGCTTGATCAGAACACTAGAAGATAGGAGAATCACAAGCAAGGGAGAGGTGGAAGAAGGTGGGATTAAATAATAATCCGCACCTGACAGGCAGAAGGACAGACAAAAGAGATAGGCTCAAGGTAAAACAGACATGCCCAGAAGCCAGAACCGTAGTCATGGTAATCTTAAGGGAACAGGCGTTTCCTAACAGCCTGAAAAACATCTGTCAACTGTGTGTGGGAAAGGGGGGAGAGGTTTCACAAGTGTCCATCAGCGTTCAGCAAGGTGTTCTTCTAGTGTCTGATATTAATGGTAAGACTGTATTACATGTTCCAAGGAGAACAAATTACATTGCTTTTTGTCATTAAGTGGGCCAGTTGACGTTCAGACCCAGGCAACAACTCGGATGTTGGGAGAACCATCTTATTACTTAATTTATCTGGAAGCCTCTGAAGGTATACCACGGACTCCAGATGTTGAGGAATCATCCAGTGGGAAAGTTTGTCGAATAGGAATATTTAATCCACTTTGCTTAACTACTGATAAATGGTAGGGATCGCTGAAGATTTCCATTCAGCTGAGACCAGCACTCGAGCAGTGGCTAGAAAAAGACAAACGCAGGCCCCATGCACACGAACATATTTTTTACTGTCCGTAAATACTGGCATAAATACGGGTCCTTGGTCACACGTATTCGACCTGTATTGTACCAGTATTTACGGACCCGTGCCCGTAAATACGGGTCCGGTGTCACCAGTATTCCACCCATATTTACGGGCACGTTTTCGCTGCAAAATTGCACTGCACTAATCGGCAGCCCTTCTCTCTATCAGTGCAGGATAGAGAGAAGGGACAGCCCTTTCCCTAGTAAAAGTAAATTCATACTTACCCGGCTGTTGTCTTGGTGATGCCTCCCTCTTTCGATATCCAGCTCGACCTCCCTGGATGACGCGGCAGTCCATGTGACCGCTGCAGCCTGTGATTGGCCTGTGAGTGGCTGCAGCCGTCACTTGGACTGAAACGTCATCCCGGGAGGCCGGACTGGAGGAAGAAGCAGGGAGTTCTGGGCAAGTATAAACGTCTTTTTTTTTTACAGGTTGATCTATATTATGATCGGAAGTCACTATCCAGGGTGCTGAAACAGTTACTGCCGATCTTTTAACTCTTTCAGCACCCTGGACAGTGACTATCCACTGACGTTGCCTAGCAACGCTCCCGTAATTACGGTTGCACATACGTAGTCACCTGTAATTACGCGAGCCCCATAGACTTCTATGGGCCTGCCGGTGCCGTAATTACGGCCTAAAATAGGACATGTTCTATATTTTTCAACGGCCCGGGCACCTTCCCGCAAGCATACGGGGAGGTACCCGTGGCCAATAGAAGTCTATGGGCTCGTAATTACGGGCCGTAATTACGGCCCGTGATTACAGGCGTTTTTACGTTCGTGTGCATGGGGCCTAAGGCTTTGTTCACATCTGTGCTAGGGCTCTGTTCCGACATTCCATAGGAGCATTCCGTCAGAACGGAGCCCTGACAGACACAAACGGAAACCATAGGTTTCCGTTTCCATCACCATTGTTTTCAATGGTGACGGTTCCGGTGCAAATTGTTGCCGTTTGTCTCCGTTGTGCAAGGGTTCCATCATTTTGACGGAATTAATACCGTAGTCGACTATGCTTGCACAATGGTGATTGAGACGGAAACCTATGTTTTCTGCTTGTGTCTGTCAGGGCTCTGCTCTGACGGAAAGCTCAGACAAAACGTCGGAACGGAGCCCTAGAGCAGATGTGAACAAAGCCTAAGTCACCCAAGTTATAATAAATGGAATTTGGTAATAGAGAAAGAAGCATAATAGTTGAATCCACCAGAAGATGCAAGAAGCATATTTTTTAATCTGTTCTATCAGCGCCATCCAGAAAACTTGTAGAGTAGGGCAGGACCACTGCATGTGGTAGAAGGAGTAGTTGGCATCATTGTATCTCCAGCAGAGGGAAGATGACTCATTGCTAAAGGGCGAGTATTTATCAGGGGTGATATGCCATCTCATCTGGATCTTATAGGCTTTCTACTGGAGGCAAATGCATCTACAGATCCTAGAAGGAATTGCCAGTAACAGTTTTCTCATGTGGGATAAAGGATGTGTTTCAATAAAATTCCTATTTCTGTAAAAGTGAAAGTTCTGTTGGAGGGAATCTGTTATTGAGAATGTTACATTGAGTCAAAATAAGTTTGATGGGGTGTAGTTTTAGAGATGAGGTTGTCCTACCTGGTTACAGGTCTGTTAATGTCACATGTAAGATACAATTGCACAGAAGTGATTATCGTGTGCCCCCGTTCCTTGTTTATGTTCGTTTAAAGTTGGGACACCCTTGTGGCAGGGCCTCAGAGAGACCTAGATGAAAATTTTAAAGATGGGACCGTTGACCAGAATGTTACGTCCCCTGGGTTGCATGCATCTCATAGCTGTAAAAGTAGGGGGGCAGAAAGGGAATGAGGGATTCCTTCTCCCTAAAAGAGCGCCAGAATTTGCACGTGGCTAAGCTTAAGATATTACGTTTCTCATCTGAAGGGGAAGAGTTTGGACTTCCTAAGATGAAAGAGCACAATTGGGAGGGGCAGGAGTAAAGTTCAGTGGAAATGCACAGTTTTGTGTGTGGATATCTAATCCAGTCGGTCACCCTACTTAACTGTATTGCATCATAATATGTACATAGGTCTGGGAGACCCATGACTCCACTTCTATAGTGCAGGGAGAGAATTTTGTAGGAAATACGAGGTTGGGTTTTTCGTCAGATAAATTGGGATATCTTTCTATATATAGCTGCAAAATAAGAGAAAACTAAGGTCTAATGCACATGCCCGTTGCGCCACTCGGGCCATTTTCGATGGCATCTGAATGGCGCCCGATAGTCTTCACGGACCCATTCACTTTAGCGGGTGAATAGGGTCCGTGAAAAATGGTCCCAGTCTCAGATCCGAGAAAGATAGAACATGTCCTATCTTTGCTCGGATCACTGAGGGGACTCGGACGGCACACACTGTCGTGTGCATGAGGCGTAAGGATAATGAGAGGGACAGGAAGAGATACAATATCTTGGGCATGACAATTGCTTTAACCATACTTCATTTGCCAATCCAAGATGAGAATGGTAGGCCCCATGATATTTAATCTTGTGTACATTACGGAGTAATGGAGCGTAATTCAGTTGGAAAAGATCAGAGAGATTTGTCGATATGTTTACTCCTTGTTATTTTATGTAAAAGGAGAACCAAAAATAAAATTTTGAGTGAGGTTTTTATTATAAACATATTGTTCAAATATTTTTAGTGATTGTTTTTTTGTTTCATCTTTGTTGAAATATTCTAGTTTTGACACTGGCCACTAGAGCACACACAATACTGTTTTCTGTAGCTTAATTGTCAACTATGTAGACTGGGGCAGCATGAGCAGAGTCATTTCATTATCATTAGAGGGTGGGTAATGACAGCTGCATTGTACTACTGGAGGCTGAGAAAAGGAAGGATAGCAACATTATATACGTACTATAAGACTCTGTATGCATCTCCTCCTTTACTGGTCTCTGGGACAGGAGCTGTACTCCATCACTTCCTGGAGACAGAAATAAACTATGACATTTCTCTATCAATTGAACCTATTAATTTCACCTGCCATAAAGCACACACACACACACACGCACGCACGCACACACACACCTTGCTGTAATGACTATACAGATAATACAGGAAGGAAGTGTGTTGTCCAACATGACAGCTCCAGGAAAATATTTAAAAATAAATACAATATTTCTCTTTTATAGACTTACATCTAATTAATTTAACTAAAATCATGCTATTCTTTGGGCTCATTACCACTGGGTAATAGTGGTGCAGTCCAATTTGTATACTTTATTATTTTGGGCTCTGGATAGTGTGGGAAACTTTACAATATCTTATGTGAAAATATCCAGTGTGAACCCCACCTTAGGGCTCATGCACATTGAAAGACAATACAGAGTCCCCAACGGCTCCACACTACAGAGCCCTAGGCATTCTGTGTGCTGCCATATTGTGCCTCCCTATACAGTACTGTATTACAGAGGTATTCTCTGTTGTATTGATTCTCTGCACAGCACCATGTTACGGATTTGTACCTCCTTAATACAGAATCCGATTTACCATTTCCTGATTTAATTTCTGTTGAATTCCACATGAATTTGACAGAATAGATCTTCATATGAAATTGGAGGCACATTTAGATACTGTATGGCAACCTCAACTTCTATGGGTGCTGTATTACAGCTCCATACATCTCAAAGCATCAAAGTTGTGTAATCTTATCCCAGATATCTGGTACTCCAAAATCCAACATTCTACAGATGTACTCAAGGTAGGAAAGAAAAAAATTAAGTATTGAATAAAAAGGAAAATTTTAAATTGAAACAGTTTGAATTTTGTGTCTGAAAAACTTGGCTGAATGTAGACCGTTACATTATACATAGAACATCAGGTTCCCAAAAGTTCTACTCTGTACAAAGATTTTCTGCTTGCACTTGTAAGTGACAAACTTGTTGACCCAGATTTTAACATAGATGATGACTGATGTCTGACAGCCCGAGAAGTCTATTTACTCAGACAGTTCAGTTTCTATGATGTTAAAAAAAAAGGTCAGAAGAACAATGCTATGTACTGCATTCAAGCACAGACATTATGTTAATTATCTTTTGTGCTCTTTCTCAGTATACTATGTGAATAGTGTTTGATCTAATTATATTATTCCTATTGTTGCCTTAGGATTTACCTCTAACAATCTCTAGCTGTAATAAGAAACAATACTCTTATTAACGGAATACGGCCACTCTTGGTGAGAATTATTATATATGTTTGTGGCATAAATTACCCCCAAAAGTGCTTAAAGTGCAATTCCACCCAGAATTCCAAAAGCCTAAGTCCAAAAAGTCAAATTAATTTGGAGCTTTTACGACAGGCACAATTTAGATCAATAAGGTCTACAGACTAGATAGGTAGATAAATAGACATATAAACAGATTGTTGGTAGATGATAAATAGATAGATAGATAGATAGATAGATAGATAGATAGATAGATAGATAGATAGATAGATAGATAGATAGATAGATAGATAGATAGATAGATAGATAGATAGATAGATAGATAGATAGATAGATAGATAGATAAATAGATAGATAGATAGATAGATAGATAGATAGATAGATAGATAGATAGATAGATAGATAGATAGATAGATAGATAGATAGATAGATAGATAGATAGATGGATAGATAGATAGATCATCTATATATAAATATAAACAGACCTCTCACATCTTGTAATTTATAGAAATAAAATGTTTACTGCCATAGCAACCTTCTTACATGTGTCAATCACCAACCTGTAAGTGCAATCTTCTCTAATTGCTTTATATATATAATGTAACATACGTAGGATTCAGAAACATAAAATCCTATATATCAAAAGTGTGTGATAGATAGATGATAGATAAATAGATGGGTCAGTTTGCAACTGTAGAGGTAATATTTTCTGTACTGTGACAAATCTGTTTGCAATAAGCCTTTCCTATGAATCCAGTGTTCATTATACATGTACTGTCACATAATAGTGTTTATAATTCCTGTTTTGTGAAATCACTTTGTGCATTAGCCCTGGATTGTGATACTTTGTTTATTATCCCTTTGCTTTGACCACCACTGTGGTCCTTAGCCATTAGCTGTGACATCACTAGGTTTATTATTCTTGCTCTGTTACATTATTACTAACCTGTGACATCACTGAGTGCAATAACCCTTCCTTATGATTTTACAGTGTTTATTATTCATGTACTGTGACATCACTCTGTTTGTTGTTCCTGTTATGTGACATCACTTTGTGCATTATCCCTGTATTGTGATACACTGTGACAATTACTGTACTGGTACATCACTGTGTGCATTATTCTTGTATTATTATGATGTTGTGTTTATTATCCCTGTGCTATGACATCACCATGATCCTTATCCATTAGCTGTGAGACTCAAATGTATGAAATATATATATCTTTTATAAATATGCTATTCTATGAATGAAGCATGTTGCCACAAGACCGTGTTATGGTGACAAATATGACCTGAACTTTTTAGAAAGATAACACCCTGACCCATCCAATTAATGAAAGTAGCTTAAAATAAAGTATATCAAAACTATGCTCTTCCTTGGTAATATACCATAGACTTTATCTCTTCTCATGTCCCCCTCACCCAAGGGGTGTGTATTTATCAAAATAATATGAGTGTCCCAGCTAAAGGCTAATCCAGTGGGATGGCAGTAGACCAATCTTTCTCCCAGCATTGTAGCAGATCAGCCAGTAAGTTCCCAGAATGTTGAACTCCCATAGAAAAGCCTAGTTCCACTCCATGAAACGCATGAACAAATTCTATAGGAACCGTCGTATCTCAGAAAGCATAACAGTGCTACAACAACTCTCGTATTTTTAATTTCTGAGCTTGTAAAAGTACATTAGGGAAGTGTTGTGACATATTAATAGAAGTGTGAACCAATATTCTTAAAGTGTTACATTATGTTATCAGTTCAGAATCACTGGAGCTGTGAGATGAAGACATTTTTATTTTTGATAAGTGACAAACTAACAAAATGACAGATTTGTTTTTTTCGCCTCCTTGTATAATGTCTTTATTTGGAAATACACTATTCTCATTACAAAGATGAGTAACTTTATTACCATCCTTATATAACACTGCACCACATCACTCCATCTTCTTGCTTTGTTTTTTGTTTTTTTGCTTCTAGAAAATGATTGTGCAATTGGGAAGGGTTTCTCAAATTTGGACATTTATGGCATATCCACAAGATGTACCATAAATGTCCAATAGATGCAGGTCTCATTTCTGGGACCCGCACCCATCTCTAGAACGGGGCCCCCTGCCACTGTTTTAGAAAATGGCCAAAAAGTGCACAAACAGTTGAGCTGCCATAGAAGTGAGTAAGAGTTATGGAAACAGCATAGCTCAGCGAGCTATGCTGTTTCCGAAACTCGAGAATTACAGAATCGGAGTAGCTCGTCTGTTTCTATACTTCCAACCACCTTTTCAGAAAGTAGCTGGGGAGCAGCAGGAGCCAAACAAGGTAGGACAGGCGTCAAGAGGCCCCATTCTAGAGACAGGTAGGACCTGCATCTATCAAACATTTATGGCATATCCTGTGGATATGCCATAAATGTCCAAAATGGGGAAACCCCTCTAGGGATTTTTTCTTTTTTACTTCTAAGCATCTTATTGAATTATTTTGAGATTTCAACAGACCAGATTCTCGTTGGCCAAACAAAATCATTCTATTGTTGTACACCTCTACATGTATATGATATATCATCACATGTTTGGTAAGAGTACTTGCAAGTTTCTCTGGAGATAATCGGTATTTTCATTAAACTACAGTGCTAGGTATTGCAGACAAAGAAGTAAGGACTAAGATATCATAGAAGCAGACCAAGGAGCTGCTTTGGGACCCTTGGAGAAATGGGGGTCAAGTTCTGGTTGGTCCCATCCTCTTTGCTACTGAGTAGTGAGGACCCGTGATGGACTCTGCTCTTTAGAGGAACTCCATTCTGAGGGATGGGGAATTGGCCCAAGGGTCATGTGAATGGCGTGGAAAGGCAAACACCAAGCCCTTCTGTCTTGGGTGGCAAAAAACAGCACCATAATGAAGCCCCCTCTCTGCTGTGTAAATCACTGTAGAGAATATCTTCTAAATTGGCCATCCCCTACCTGCAAGAAGTTCTCTGTCAATGTCCAGTTATTACCAGGAAGAAAGGTCGGCAAGTGATTTTTTTTTTTCTTATCGAGTGAGTTCTCCTGAGACTTCAAATTTGTATTTCATTGTGCTGAACAAATCTGGAACTACGTTAAAAATATGAAAAAAATAAATAACATTATTTAACTGATGAGGATCAAAAGCAAAACCCAATATAGGGCCCTATCTTCATGCTGGACAATATCTGTGCTGTACACTGGAGCAAGATATCCCAGAGCGTGTTCCTCCTCTTCTCCCCTTCCATTCTCTTAGGGTATGTGCACACGAGAAGTGGCTTTTACGTCTGAAAAGACAGACTGTTTTCAGGAGAAAACAGCTGCGTCGTTTCAGACGTAAAAGCTCCTCCTCGCATTATGCGAGGAGTCTTTGACGCTCGTTAATCTTGAGCTGCTCTTCATTGACTTCAATGAAGAACGGCTCAAATTACGTTGCAAAGAAGTGTCCTGCACTTCTTTGTCTAGGCAGTCATTTTACGCGTCGTTGTTTGACAGGTCGTCGGCACAGTACGTCGGCAAACCCATTCAAATGAATGGGCAGATGTTTGCCAACGTATTGGAGCCGTATTTTCAGATGTAAAACGAGGCATAATACGCCTCGTTTACGTCTGAAAATAGGTCGTGTGAACCCAGCCTTACAGTAAAGAAGGGTGATATGACCTTTCCCAGATCCTACTCACATTGGTCAGCAAGGCTCCTTTTGCACAGAAAATCTCTGGTCAAGCTTGCATGACTTCATTGAAATAGGAATTCTCCCAATTTGAGTGGGCACTATTTTTTTCCACAAGTACCATAGGGGTCACATTAACCACCCCTACACTATGTAAGACCTTGACTGCTTAAACCTTTTACTAATCCACAATATTATATTTTAACCTACAAAACAATAAAAAATTGTTAGCAATGGATCAAGTAAAAGTTGCAAGAGGACGCATGCAGTCACATAAATGTGAAGAAATCTGAAGATATAAATTCAGCTTAAAGAAACATGTCAGTTTGACTCGCTGTTAATCTACTGGCCAGTCACAACATTGTTAATTTTTATCACTTTCTAATGTTTTTGTTAGGGATCTGCCAGGTACTTCATCTAGGTATACTCCTGGGATTAATCAATCCACACCTGAGGCCAGACCTGTTCGACTGACACCATCTCCCACCAACCAGGGTGGCAGGCTCAGGAGTGGGAGAGCCTATCGCGGCCTGGTCTGTCGGAGTTAGCTCCACCCCCTGTCCTTTATTACCTGCCCTGTTCTCTCCCTCAGTGCTTGTAATTCTTTTGGATTCCTGGCCCCACTGCTGCTTGCTCCAGCCTGCTTCTGCCGTGCTTCTGCCTTGCTGCAGTTCTGCTTGACCTGCTTTGCTTTGCCCCTGGCTTGCTTCTGTCTCCGGGCCTGCTCGGGTGTACTCACTTCGTCCTGGTCCTGACTGTTCGTTCGCCGCTCCGTTTCCTCGTGGCGTTCTGTGGCTACTGCCCCTTCCCTTGCGTGTTCCCTGTTTGTTTTCCTGTGCACTTAGACAGCGTAGGGACCGCCGCCCAGTTGTACCTCGTCGCCTAGGGCGGGTCGTTGCAAGTAGGCAGGGACAGGGCGGTGGGTAGATTAGGGCTCACTTTCCCTTCACCTCCTTCCTGCCATTACATAATTACAAGCCCTTACCTAGTCTACCATTTCTCCTACGCTGACGCTATCATGGACCCCCTTGAGACCCTGACCCAGCAGATGCAGGGCCTCTCCCTACAGGTCCAGGCCCTGGCCCAAAGGGTCAATCAGGGTGACGCTGCTTTAGTAGTACCCCTCACCTCACCTCTAGAACCCGACCTCAAGTTACCTGACCGGTTCTCAGGGGACCGTAAGACGTTTCTCTCCTTCCGGGAGAGTTGCAGACTGTATTTCCGCCTAAAGCCCCACTCCTCAGGTTCCGAGAACCAGCGGGTGGGTATCATCATATCCCGACTCCAGGAAGGGCCCCAAGAGTGGGCCTTCTCCTTGGCTCCTGACGCCCCTGAACTTTCCTCTGTTGATCGTTTTTTCTCTGCCCTCGGACTCATTTACGACGAGACTGACAGGACTGCTTTAGCCGAGAGTCAGCTGGTGACCTTACGTCAGGGTAGGAGACCGGTTGAGGAATACTGTTCTGATTTTAGGAAGTGGTGCGTAGCTTCTCAGTGGAACGATCCGGCCCTAAGGTGCCAGTTTAGGTTAGGATTATCTGACGCCCTGAAGGATCTGCTGGTTAGCTACCCCTCGTCTGACTCCCTTGACCAGGTTATGGCCCTAGCAGTACGACTTGACCGACGTCTCAGGGAACGTCAGCTAGAACGCTTCAGTGTGCTCCACTCTGACTTTTCTGCGATCCCCCCCGAGGTCCCGTCTCCTCGCCCCTCCACGGAGGACTCGGAGGTACCTATGCAACTCGGGGCCTCCATGTCCCCTCGACAACGTAGGGAGTTTCGCAGAATGAATGGTCTCTGCTTCTACTGTGGGGACGACAAGCATCTACTGAACACCTGTCCCAGGCGCAAGAATAAGAAGCCGGAAAACTTCCGCGCCTAAGTGATCATCGGGGAGGTCACTTGGGCGCACAGGTATTTCCCGTTAATGTGAAACGCAATAAAATTTTGCTTCCCTTTCAGGTCTCGTTTGCTGGCCGGTCTGCCACGGGCAGTGCTTTCGTGGATTCTGGCTCATCTGCTAATATCATGTCTGTGGAATTTGCTATGTCTCTAAAGATGCCTTGTATTGATTTACCTTATCCTATCCCTGTAGTAGGAATCGACTCAACTCCCCTTGCTAATGGTTATTTTACTCAGCATACTCCTGTTTTTGAACTCCTGGTTGGCTCCATGCATGTGGAGCAGTGCTCTGTACTGGTGATGCAGGGATTATCGTCTGATCTGGTTTTAGGCCTTCCCTGGTTGCAGTTGCATAATCCCACGTTTGATTGGAATACTGGGGATCTCACCAAATGGGGTAATGAATGTCTTATGTCATGTCTTTCTGTTAACTCTATTTCTCCCCGGGAGGAGGTAAACACGCTTCCTGAGTTTGTTCAGGACTTCGCCGATGTGTTTTCTAAGGAGGCCTCCGAGGTGTTGCCCCCCCATAGAGATTACGATTGCGCTATCGATTTGGTGCCTGGTGCCAAGCTTCCTAAGGGTAGGATATTTAATCTTTCATGTCCTGAACGTGAAGCTATGAGGGTGTATATCCAAGAATGCCTGGCCAAGGGTTTCATTCGCCCCTCGACTTCTCCTGTAGGTGCTGGCTTCTTCTTCGTGGGGAAGAAGGATGGTGGTCTTAGGCCGTGCATTGATTATCGTAACCTGAATAAGGTCACCGTAAGGAACCAGTACCCACTTCCTTTGATTCCGGATCTTTTTAATCAGGTTCAGGGAGCCCAATGGTTTTCTAAGTTCGATCTACGGGGGGCATATAACCTTATCCGCATCAAAGAGGGGGATGAGTGGAAAACTGCGTTCAACACACCCGAGGGTCATTTCGAATACCTGGTCATGCCCTTTGGGTTGTGTAATGCCCCTGCTGTCTTCCAGAATTTTATTAATGAAATCCTGAGAGAGTACCTGGGTAATTTTCTTGTTGTGTACCTTGATGACATACTGGTGTTTTCCAAGGACTGGTCCTCCCACGTGGAGCATGTCAGGAAGGTGCTCCAGGTCCTTCGGGAGAATAATCTGTTTGCTAAGACTGAAAAATGTGTCTTTGGGGTACAGGAGATACCATTTTTAGGGCAAATCCTCACTCCTCATGAATTCCGCATGGACCCTGCCAAGGTTCAGGCTGTGGCGGAATGGGTCCAACCGGCCTCCCTTAAGGCGTTACAGTGTTTTTTAGGGTTCGCCAACTATTACAGGAGATTTATTGCCAACTTCTCGGTCGTCGCTAAGCCTCTTACGGACCTTACCCGCAAGGGTGCTGATGTCCTCCATTGGCCCCCTGAGGCCGTCCAGGCCTTTGAGACTCTCAAGAAGTGCTTTATCTCGGCCCCCGTGCTGATTCAGCCCAACCAAGAGGAGCCATTTATTGTGGAGGTTGACGCTTCAGAGGTGGGAGTGGGGGCCGTCTTGTCCCAGGGTACCAGCTCCCTCACCCATCTCCGCCCCTGTGCTTACTTCTCTAGGAAGTTTTCGCCCACGGAGAGTAACTATGATATTGGCAACCGCGAACTTCTAGCCATTAAATGGGCTTTTGAGGAGTGGCGGCACTTCCTGGAGGGGGCCAGACACCAGGTAACGGTCCTTACGGATCACAAGAATCTGGTTTTCCTAGAATCGGCCCGGAGGCTTAATCCTAGACAAGCTCGGTGGGCACTATTCTTTACCAGATTTAATTTCTTGGTTACCTATAGGGCTGGGTCAAAGAATATTAAGGCTGATGCTCTGTCACGTAGTTTCATGGCCAATCCTCCTTCCGAGAAGGATCCTGCTTGTATTTTACCCCCTGGTATAATCGTCTCTGCCACGGATTCTGATTTAGCTTCTGATATCGCGGCTGATCAGGGTGCAGCCCCCGGGAACGTCCCTGGGGACAAACTGTTTGTTCCCCTGCAATACCGGCTGAGGGTACTCAGGGAAAACCATGACTCCGCTCTATCTGGTCATCCTGGCATCTTGGGCACCAAACACCTCATTACCAGAAACTATTGGTGGCCTGGGTTGCCTAAAGACGTTAGGGCTTACGTCGCCGCTTGTGAGGTTTGCGCTAGGTCCAAAACCCCTAGGTCCCGACCTGCGGGCCTACTACGTTCCTTGCCCATTCCCCAGAGACCTTGGACCCATATCTCCATGGATTTTATCACCGATTTGCCTCCATCTCAGGGCAAGTCGGTGGTGTGGGTGGTAGTCGACCGCTTCAGCAAGATGTGCCACTTTGTGCCCCTTAAGAAGCTACCTAATGCCAAGACGTTAGCTTCTTTGTTTGTGAAACACATCCTGCGTCTCCATGGGGCCCCAGTCAATATCGTTTCTGACAGAGGGGTACAATTTGTTTCCTTATTTTGGAGAGCTTTTTGTAAAAAGTTGGAGATTGATCTGTCCTTCTCCTCCGCCTTCCATCCCGAAACTAATGGTCAAACGGAAAGGACCAACCAATCCCTGGAACAATATTTAAGGTGTTTCATCTCTGACTGTCAATTCGATTGGGTCTCATTCCTTCCCCTTGCTGAATTTTCCCTGAATAACCGGGTCAGTAACTCGTCAGGGGTCTCCCCGTTTTTCTGTAATTTCGGGTTTAACCCAAGGTTCTCCTCCGTCTCCCCTGGTTGTTCCAATAATCCTGAGGTAGAGGATGTTCATCGGGAACTGTGCACTGTCTGGGCCCAGGTTCAGAAGAACCTAGAGGCGTCCCAGAGCGCACAAAAGATTCAGGCGGATAGTAGACGTTCTGCTAACCCCCGGTTTGTCGTCGGGGATTTGGTCTGGTTGTCGTCCAGGAACTTGCGCCTTAAGGTCCCGTCCAGGAAGTTTGCTCCCCGATTTATTGGACCTTATAAGATCATTGAAGTCCTCAACCCTGTATCCTTCCGTCTGGAGCTCCCCCCATCCTTTCGCATACATGACGTCTTCCATGCCTCCCTCCTTAAACGCTGCTCCCCGTCCTGGTCCCCCTCGAGGATACCTCCTGTTCCCGTTCTCACCCCTGAGGGGGTGGAATTCGAGGTGGCCAAGATTATGGACAGTAGGATGGTCCAGGGCTCCCTCCAGTACCTGGTCCATTGGAGAGGATACGGGCCGGAGGAGAGGACTTGGGTACCTGCCCGTGATGTTCACGCTGGGGTATTGATCAGGAGGTTCCACCTTCTCTTCCCCACTAAACCGGGTCCCCTTAGTAAGGGTCCGGTGGCCCCTCATAAAAGGGGGAGTACTGTTAGGGATCTGCCAGGTACTTCATCTAGGTATACTCCTGGGATTAATCAATCCACACCTGAGGCCAGACCTGTTCGACTGACACCATCTCCCACCAACCAGGGTGGCAGGCTCAGGAGTGGGAGAGCCTATCGCGGCCTGGTCTGTCGGAGTTAGCTCCGCCCCCTGTCCTTTATTACCTGCCCTGTTCTCTCCCTCAGTGCTTGTAATTCTTTTGGATTCCTGGCCCCACTGCTGCTTGCTCCAGCCTGCTTCTGCCGTGCTTCTGCCTTGCTGCAGTTCTGCTTGACCTGCTTTGCTTTGCCCCTGGCTTGCTTCTGTCTCCGGGCCCGCTCGGGTGTACTCACTTCGTCCTGGTCCTGACTGTTCGTTCGCCGCTCCGTTTCCTCGTGGCGTTCCGTGGCTACTGCCCCTTCCCTTGCGTGTTCCCTGTTTGTTTTCCTGTGCACTTAGACAGCGTAGGGACCGCCGCCCAGTTGTACCTCGTCGCCTAGGGCGGGTCGTTGCAAGTAGGCAGGGACAGGGCGGTTTGTAGATTAGGGCTCACTTTCCCTTCACCTCCTTCCTGCCATTACAGTTTTAAAGTGAGTTACTGAAAAAAAAATGTTTAGAGATACCGTGTCCAGTAAACGTACCCATCATCAATCATGCATGCTGGGCGTGGATAGCAAGCCTCAGAGTGTGAAAACCATTGCTACCACTTACTGATACTATTACCTAATTCTTGACATCAGCATTCACTTATAGGCTGGCCCGGGTCCAGAGAGATCTGCTGATACTCCCAGTTGCAGTTGCTGAATCGTTAAGCATCCCTTGATGCGTCTGATTAAAGCAATTGATCAATACTAAACTCTGAGAAACATTGGTGTGGGTATGTTACAGACGACGTCCCATGAATAAATAACTGAGATAATAGCATTTGTTTTACTATAAAGCTCATTCATAATTTAACGCAAATATATTCCATTACAAAAGGGAAAAAAATGCAGGCACACAAAGTGATTACTGACAAAATACGGAGTTGATTGGTGTCCAAGTTCTGGGAACTCACTGAAAATAACAAGAAGGATGGGAAAACACATTACTTATAGATGCGAAATACCTGTTATGTGTCTGCCTTGCTTTCTTGAAGTATTGCAACTGAGACATTAGGATTTAACAGACTTATTGCGTCTCAGAGTTTCTGCTCCTATTAAACATTTATCGCTGTGGTTATCTCATGATCTGAAAAGAAAGTTTATCATGTAAGCCCTCAGATAGATGCAGAGAGACAAAGTTTTCCCCTTCTTTTAAGAAAATAGAGATGCATCTACTTCTTTGCATAGGTGGCTGTCTTTGCTATGATCTTTCTTTCGTCTTTGTTCTTTTGTTCTCAGTATGTTTCCATTTCAGATTCCATCAGTTTTGGTTTTCTCGTCTTTAGAAATGTCACTATATCTCTGTGGTGCTTGTTCTAAAGCTTTAAAGTCAGTCTATAACACACATTTGATGGTTACAATTTACTTAGATACTGTGCTTTGGGCTGCTGAGTCTTAAACTTATTTTTTGAGGAAAGGATTGGTCCAACAATTGGAAGGAGAGGTATCTGCCTTATGAGTAAGTCTCTACACAGCCAGGGACTTACAGGTCATTGGCCTCATGGTTGGAAATTTGTAACACACAAGAGTTGTAATGGAATTTAAAAGTGTCTCCTTATTGTCTAATGTTATGGCATATTGCTAGGATAAGTTTTAACATTATAAACAACCAAGGTCTGACCTCTTAGTCACACATTGATCCAGAGAATGAAAGGACGGAGGTCCCTTTGGTGTTGCTTCTGCATAGTGGCGTCCCTAAGTTAATGAGGCTGTGCTGCTGTTTCCTATGGGTATCCAGGAGTGTTATTATGTAGGTAAAAACTTTGTAGTAGCCTCAGCGCTTCAAGAAGTGATGACTTAGCGATATGGCATCATTTTCTAGGCTTACAAAAAAAAAAAATAGACCTGGAATTTTAATTCTAATGTGTGGTGTCCTACCCTACTTCCAAAAGCATCTTATCACTGAGGCAGGATGGCCATAGATGTTCTTCAATATTGGAAAGATCATTAAAAGCATTCATACTCCCAGAAACTTTTTTTCTACAATTACAATGCACTTGCCACTTGGGAAGTTAATGGCCCAATTATAGATTAGATTTCCATTAGGGATGTTCATTTAGAAGTTGTTATTAAAATGAAATGCGTGGTCTCATAAAGACCCCTGTCCATATGTTCAGAGTCATGAAGGAGCATCTCTTGCTTAGGTCCATCGTCTATTAGCCATATTAGAGAACTGCTGCAAGTGGTGGTTCCTGATCTGGAAGACTCATCATATCCATGCATTTCATGGTTGGCCATTCATCTAATACCATGGCTGGCCGCAGCTTCCCCATCAGTTATCGCCAAGATGGCTTCAACCTGAAATGGTGTTGTCTTTATAAAACAACTCTTTAAATGCTCACTATTGGTCATATCTGCTGAATTATCTTTATTTCTGTGTCAGCCTAAATACTATGTATGGTATGTGAATTCTTTGTCAACAGATTTAACTGCAATATATTTGTAACTATATATTATGCCTTTTTTAGTACATTGTCATATAGTCACTAGGAGACTTCTCTTGACTCCCTTCCCCCGCTAAATACTTACTTATTTCTTTGTTATCAAGAAAGGTCATAGCTACATCTACATATTCAGCAGCCGCAATCAGATGTTCCTGCTTTGTGGCCTACCACTGTGAGCCATCTCTGATAGAAAATAAAGAGCAATGAGACCAAATCAGTGTTCATATCAACCCTGCAATTTTAAGCATATTTAAGATAAAATCAACTTCAGACCCCTACTGAAAGAAGCCACGCTAATAATTGAAATGATATTTTATGTTCTTTATGTATAAACTAAGAAATCCACTGTTTGATCCCTTTAAAGTTATAGTTATAATTTAAAGAGTTGCATTTCATGAAGAGCATGTTCTAGGTACTTAAAAAGCAACAAATTTATGGATTTATTTTATTCATATCTAATAATCTAAGATTCTTGCAAACAATTCATTTTTTTCTGAAACCCTTTTATTTATTTTTCAGGCTGTTTATATTGAAATATACTGGACATAGATCTCATATGTCCTCCTTTATAGAGCCTGTCCATCTGTTAGACCCCTTGTTCCACTCTTTCATACAATAATGTCTCAATTAGGACCCATGGGGCTCAGAGACAGAAGTATCAACTTGGCTATGGAGCCTAAAGGCACCCAAAAGTCCCTCTGTACTTTGACCACAAAATGTGATCCCATGGTTTTGTGTCAAAGTACATCTATCTATCTATCTATCTATCTATCTATCTATCTATCTATCTATCTATCTATCTATCTATCTATCTATCTATCTATCTATCTATCTATCTCTTTCTCTCTCTCTCTCTCTTTCTCTCTCTCTCTATAAATCTCTCTATATCTATATCTCTATATCTAGTGCCATTTTGTTGTAAATTTGTTGAAAACACGAAAAGCTACTGTATATTTCATCTTAGACATTTTATGACATTATTAATAAATAGAGGCAAGTGTATCTAAAAGATGATTCAATAAAACCTAGTAGCTACAGTTTACATAACACTTACCCCTTTTAGACACTTTTTGCCATCCATCCCTCCAACAGTTCCATTTTCCATTGTCCGAAACTTCCCAGCAAATGGAAGAAATTAAATATTGAAATTATGCTATGATCTACAATGAAAAGTGAATAATAATTAATTTAATATAATTAAAAGACATACACATCACTATACAAAATGACTAGATTGTTTCCTTTGGACAGGATATCCCAAGCCTAAGGCTATGTTCACATCTGCATCAGGGCCCCGTTCCGACGGAACCCTGACTGACATAAACTGAAACCATAGGTTTCCGTTTCCATCACCATTGATTTCAATGGTGACAGATCCGGTGCCAATGGTTTCAGTTTGTCTCCATTGTGCAAGGGTTCCGTAGTTTTGACAGATTATGGTATTCATGCTGTCAAAATGACGGAACCCTTGCACAACGGAGACAAACTGAAACCATTGGCACCGGATCTGTCACCATTGAAATCAATGATGATGGAAATGGAAACCTATGGTTTCAGTTTGTGTCAGTCAGGGCTCCGTTCCGACGGAAAGCTCAGACGGAACGGAGCTCTGACGCAGATGTGAATGAAGCCTAGGCCTACATGGACCTTTCACATATCCAGTATGTGTTCTACCATTGACAATTAGCTGAGTGTCATAGGTGTTACAGAGAATATTAATTCCAAAGCTTGGAGATATTTTGCATATGTCCAGCTTTTATCAGCCTTTCCCTTTGTATCTAATTCCCCCAGTGTATATAAAGTTATTAGCATACATACCATAAATGTGTACATAGGTCAATGATCTAAGATACCGATGTAAACCATAGCCCCTCTTCCCATAGATGTGTCATGAAAATATTTAGCCTTGGCACATTAAATTAGCATAACTTAATACAAGTAAGTACAAACTCTCCATTGGAATTCATAATGAGATATAAATTCTTGGGAGTAAACAGACCTAATTACAAGGAATAATATATAATCTGGTTATACAGAGAGTTTTGTTTACATCAGAGACATTGGTTATATGCTTATCTTCTTTTGAAAATTCAACATTTTTCACAGTTCCCCAGACATAATATCAGTGAAGATGAAACAGGAGTCTTTACTAATCTGTTTTACATTTACATCTTAGTGGAAAAAGGATACAAGTAAAAGAGGCTTGCAACAAAGTCAAATCGAGAATACTTCTCCTTGTAATGAACTGGTGGAAAGTTATGCAGAAGTCAATTTGTATTAGTTTGTGGTATTGTAACTTTGTGGAGGGCACAAGGCAGAATAACAAAGAACCACAAATTGACCGATTGGTGCGGTTATGGAAGAATTGTATTATTTGTAGCTCTGATATATGATACAGCGCTTGCTAATAGTTGGGAAGGGATTTATTTCAGTTCAGTAGACACAAGAGTGGCCGTATAATGGCAATATTGTGTTTAGCGCCGTCATCAGGTCAGTACAGGTCGTACTACAGTCAAGGGCCCATGCTACTGAATTCAAAAGGAGCCAACTCTTCTCTGTCAACTGCCACCGAAGGCTCACTGCATGGCTCACTGCATGGGGCCCACATAATTGCAAGTTATTGGGCTCTATTTCATAGGTAATAATGTGCAAAAATGAGGTTCATCAATTTTACAGGTCCCAGTAAGTCTTTAGTTCCCCTTTGAAAAACTCACCAAATAAGTAAATAAATGGGCTGAAAGAGTGCATAAATAATATATGATCCCTTTTTCCATTTTCTAGGGTTCTATAGATTACGCAATTAGAATTGGGATAACATGATCTTCATGCTGCATAATGATCACCTCCAAAATATCTTCCCTCTGATGCCAATCAAATTTACAGAATAGGGAACGAGATGAAGAAGATGTGGGGTAGAGCCCTGGGTCCCTGCTGCCCAGATATTTTTAATGTCAACCATAATTGGATTATTTAACCCACCTACTGACATCCAACGAACAGTTACGTCAGATGTGCGCTACCTCAAGATGGGTTAGACTCAGGAGCTGAGCCCTCATCATAAGTGGCAGGTGCCGGCTGTTTTAAACAAAGGCAAAGAGGCAAGGCTTAGTAGTAGATGGCCTAATAAAGTCCCTTAGGCACTAAACATGAAAATAAAAAAGCCTTTTCATATTTTTTACTAAATATTATGTAAGCAATAAAAAAAGTAAACATAATTGGCATCGCCTCGTCTGTAAAAGTCAGAGCTAGCAAAATATCACATTATTAACCCAGCTGGTTGAAGGTCGTAGAAAAAAAAACAATTCACAGTTCAAGTCTCACCTCGCTTCCCAGAAAAGAATGGAATAAAAATTTATCAAAAATTCATATGTACCCCAAAACGGTACCAATAAAAACTACAGCTCACCTCACAAAAAATTAGCCCTCAAACTGCCAAACTGCTCCATCAAAAATGCAAAAATTATAGCACTCAGAATATAGTGATACAAATCAATTTTTGTTTTCTTTGAAAAAGTAGTACATCATTAATAAAAATATATAAACTTGGTATCGCCATAATTGTATTGACCCGCAGAATAAAGTTAACATGTAAAATGTGTTTTTTTCACCATTCCACCTCACAAACAATGTATTAGTTTCCCAGTACATTAAATGCTACCATTAAAAACTACAACTCGTCCAGAAAAAAAGTCTATTTTGACGGAAAAGTTATGGCTCATGGAATGCGATGATGTAAAAACGAAAATGAAAAAAGAAAAATTGACTGTGTCTAGAGGCTAGAATTCAATAATTTTTTTTACTGTATCAGTTTTAGAAGGTGGAAAACTGGGCTATTGCACAATAGCCTCATCCGAGGGAGTAATGATAGTTGGGATCAAGTGCATATGTGGCTACTACGGTGTATTGTGCAGTTAGAGGAAATTCCCGGCCCTCTATAAATGCAGTCAGTTCAATATAAATATACACGAGACAGCAAAAGCTATTGGCAAACTTTTTTCCTTCAAAATAGCAGTAAAAGTATTTCACATCAGTTATGTACTATCACCCATCGTGCCAAAGTCCATAAAACATCCAAAGTTGATTATCACATAGAAGCTCAATTCAACACAGAGACTCCACGAGGAGAGGAATTAGCACCTTGCCACGCCAAAGTGAGGTTTGCGTGGCCCTCCCCCTTTCTCAAGCATGTATAGTGTATCCCACCACCAAGTTATATAGTTGACTATAATCAGTCAGGGCGGCGTCAGCACCCGGCAAATTTGGGCAAGTGCCGGGGACCACTCGGCCGCCGGGTGCTAACGCTGCCATCATGGCTCCTACAGGAGTGGAATCCCTGTCCGGAGTGTTGCCGACGATCTTGCCAGGGATTCTGCTTCTAGAGAGAGCCCCTGTCTAGGAGGCGGCATAACTACCGCTGAAGCAGCCATAGCGGCTGCTACAGGGCCCGTGGCATGAGGGGGCTCCTGCCGACGGCAGTCACGGGCAGGGACGGCCCTAGGATATGCCACCTGTAGTACCCCTACACAGTATAATGTCCGCTTAGTAGCCCCCACACAGTATAGTGCCCCCCTGTAGATTTTGACATATAGCCTACCTGTAGACAGTGCCATAATCCCCCACCTCCTTTTTGTAGATCATGCCATACAGTCCCAGCACCTCCCCCTTGTAGACAGTGCCAAACAAAAACAAAAACTTTACTCACCTAGGCCCCGTTCCCATGACGAACTGAGCTGCTCCATGACGGGATTCTGTAGCCTAGTACAGAGTTTGCCAACCTTTTCGGACTCGAGGCAGCACTGGAAAAATAAAATAAAATTTCCTCAGGGCCCCCCTACCAAAAAACGGCTAAGAACAAGCACTACACTCTCAGGGTATGTTCACACACGTTTTTTGTAAGGCAAAAAAAATCTGCCTCAAAATTCCTTCAGCAACTGACAGCGTTGTTTGACCTTTTTTTTTTTTTTGTGTTTTTTCGAGCGCCGCAGGTATTTTCTGCCTCCTATTCATTTCAATTGGAAGTCAGAGGCGGAAACCACTTGAAGACCATCAGCCCCCCACTCACAGTAAAATGACCATCAGCCCCCCACTCACAGTAAAATGACCATCAGCCCCCCACTCACAGTAAAATGACCATCAGCCCACCACTCACAGCAAAACGACCATCAACCCCCCACTCACAGATTTCCCTTGTAGGTAGAGCCACACAGCCCTTTGTGGGTAGCACCACACAGCCCCTTGTAGGTAGCACCGCACAGCCCCCTTGTAGATAGCGCAAGGATTAATCATTTTAGATAGATTAAATTAAAGTTATATCTTAATTTATTTCCACACATTTATTTGATAGCCGGGAAAGCTGGGTATTTTGTGTGCTCCTGCACAGTTGTCCTTTTTTTGTAGGTAGTGCCACACAGCCCACAGTCCCCTTGTAGATAGCAAACCCCCCCTTCCAGTATAGATAGCGCCACTGTAGCAGGGACAGTAGATGGCTTTAAAAACGGCTTAGATAATTTCCTAGAACAAAAAATGTCAGCTCCGATGTGAGTGAGTAGAATTTATGATTCATCCGTTCCCTTTTTCCCATCCCTTGGTTAAACTTGGTTGACGTGTCTTTTTTCAATCGCACTAAGGTCTTATTCACACGAACGTGTCCGTTTTGCACGCGTAAAAAAAAACACAGCATTTTTTCTGCATTGCAGTTCTGTGTGGCATCCGTGTACGGTGCGTGCGCGCCTGCATTTTTTACGCGCGTATGTCATCTGTATGTTACGTGTTTTTTACGTCAGCAAAAAAAAAACTGAAGGAGGTGTTTTATTTTTTCCTCATCATTTCCTTAGTGACTGGTGTGTGAAAAACACGGCACTTATTGACTTCAATGGGTGCATGATGCGCAAAAAACGCACAAGAATAGGACATGCAGTGAGTTTCACACAGCAGACACACGCTGCGTGAAAAACACTGAATATCTGAATGGCCCCATTGAATTGCATAGGTCCGTGTGACGTCCATTTTTTTAACGTGCGTAACACGGATGGGAAATACGCTCGTGTGAATAAGGCCTAACCGTGTAACTATGTAACTTTCAGGTAGGGAAAGGCTACTGGAAGATAAGGAAGATGCAATTCCCCCAATTGAATAAATTTTCCTGTATTTATATGTACTACTAATTTATGACCAATTTAACCTATTTTACATAAAGAAGGGCTATAGCAAGTGCTACGATTCATAACTTCTCCTGTTACCCAGGGCAATAGCTGACTTGTATCTAAAGAAAAAGTCGAAAAATATGTTTCATGGTGTAGTATATCAGTATATCAAATGGAGTTAAAACAACGGATCCCCTTAGAGAAAACTCCTCACCTTTCTCAGGTGCATCTAGTATTGTATGTTTTCCAGCATTCTCCTACACTGGCAGTGCCCGTATAAACCCTCCGTTTGGCATTGTTTGCTTGCATTCATAATTCATAATTTCCACATAGCAATAATTTAGCGCACCATCATAGATTTAATTGAACCAGATGTCACTTTTTGAGTCATCATGGAGGACGATAACATTATTAAATCTGTAGAGTGGTCCATTAACACAAGTTCCTGAAAAGGTGCAGGTCTTCTTTAACAGTAACATAACTTTTAAAATCAACACTTTATTTAGGCTCCATGTCTCTTGGCATCAATTCATACATGCCAAAGTGATAAATGTGTGTTTTACACTGACATAAATCAGATTTGCAGACTCAGCTTCCACTGATTTTATCTTAAAGGGACAACGTTGTTATCTTCATAGCGGAGAAAAAGACTTTACTTTCAAATATTTCATAGTTAAAATCGAAATAAAAAGTTGGGTAACGGTAAATACTTTCCTTTACTTATATAAATCAAATTAATTTTCATGACATTATATCAACTTCTATTAATAAAATATCATGTTGAGCAATAGATTGTTTTCTGCGTCATTCACACGCAAAATGAAAAAATAATGCAGCTAGTTACGTTTTGTATGCAATTTACGCACAGTCTGTAGACATTCATGTGACTTAAAACCGGTTTCCAGTTCTGGCAAATAAAAAATATTCATTTTGCAATGAAAAGTTTTGCACATTTCTAATCTATTTTGCGTGTTAATTCCTGACATTTTTAAAGACCTTTTCTTGCTGTCAGTGAATGGAAAAATGTGTTATTTATTTACCAGGATGAGAATCAGTCCTGGTCACGTAATGATCATGCAAGCGCACTGCACGTTACAAGAGTCTATGGATATCATCACTGTAAATGTAACGACCCATACACCTGTGTCCATCACATGCCTAAGTCAGATTTTAATGCTCCAGATATAAACAATGAAACTTTTTATCCATGACCGCAAGCGGAGATCTTCAAATACGCAAGGAATTGATGTACAAAGTATACTAGAAAACTTATCATTACAGGAAAACCCATCTAACTGTGTAAATGTCATCTGAGCTCCCATAATGCACTGCATTCTGGTATCAGGAGTACAAAAGAAGTTTGAAATTAGCTTTCTATCTGAATAGAGAATAAAACATCATATAAATAAGAACTAGTAGAAGCAAATGGAAAGCTAATTATTTGCAATTACGTATATTCTCCATTTTATGAGATTCCCACTGTGGAATGTTGCACATATACAGCATAGTGTAAAGTGGAGTTCTCCTTTAATATTTTTGAAGCTACAGTTATATTTGTAACTGTCATTTCTTGGAGAACATGATGTGCAATCAGATAAAAGATGTAAAAGTTTCTTCTAAAACATACTTTGTTGCAATCAGTCAGTTTGGTATTGATCCAATCCAATTACTCCAGACATGGTTTAGGCTTTTCCTATAAGAATTACATTATTTAGCAAGTTCTCAACAATTGTCTGTTACTTAACAAGCTAAAAATAGCTAAAACAATAGAATAAAAAACCATCATCCTTGACAGTGTATCAACGTTCTTGTTATATTAAATTCTAGTTTACTTTAAAAATCAGATCTAGTTATACATCATAAAAATGCAAAAACAACAATGCACTAATAATATAATACTATATATTGGAATCCCACCCTTTACCAAGGAGTATATTCAGATAGTAAACTCACATGGTTACAGAGAAATGATTTAATCTAAGAAACAGAAGAATTCTGGCTGCAGTTACAGCAGCCTGTATTCTGTCTTTGAAACATCAGATAGAAATGCTCATACAACCGAGACTGAGGATATTGTGAATACCTTGTAAAGGGAGAATTTCCAATAATAACAATATATTAGGCAATTACTGTTAATGCAATTGCTCATACAGGTATATACAATTTCCTGTATACCAGGGCACTCTTATCCACCTTACAGTCTTCATTTTATGTAGCTTAATTTCAGGGGTGCATCTATAGAAGGGGCAGAAGATGTAGGTGTACATAGACTCATGTTATTGTGGGAACCTAAAGGTTATCAGTATATGATCGGTAGGGGTCCGACACCCAGACCCCGCAGCAATCAGCTGTTCCAGCTGCCTCCAGGAAGTTATGCAATGTATGATACAGGAAGCAGATGGCGCCATACACTGTAAAGCGGCCATGCTGGGTTACTACAGCTATGCTTCTATTCACTTATTAATAACACTATTTCTATTTTTGCAGCTGACACCGAGCTATGTAGTATTGTTCAGTCTATGGAAAATGTTCATAAATTACAAGCTGATTTGGACACACTGAGTGTTTGGGCATCCACTTGGCAAATGAGATATAATGTAGATAAATGTAAAGTTATGCATCTGGGTACCAAGAACCTGCATTCATCATATGTTCTAGGGGGAGCTACACTGGGAAGTCACTTGTTGAGAAGGATCTGGGTATACTTGTAAATCATAAACTAAATAACAGCATGCAGTGTCAATCAGCTGCTTCTAAGGCCAGCAAGATATTGTTGTGTATTAAAAGAGGCATGGACTCCCGGGACAGGGATGTAATATTGCCACTTTACAAAGCATTAGTGAGGCCTCATCTAGAATATGCAGTTCAGTTCTGGGCTCCAGTTCATAGAAAGGATGCCCTGGAGTTAGACAAAAATACAAAGAAGAGCAACGAAGCTAATAAGGGGCATGGAGAATCTAAGTTATGAGGAAAGATTAAAAGAACTAAACCTATTTAGCCTTGAAAAGAGTTGACTAAGGCCTCATGCACACAAACGTATTTTTTTCCTCCCGTAAATACTGGCATAAATACGGGTCCTTGGTCACACGTATTCGACCCGTATTGCACCAGTATTTACGGGCACGTTTTTGCTGCAAAATTGCACTGCACTAATCGGCAGCCCCTTCTCTCTATCAGTGCAGGATAAAGAGAAGGGGCAGCCCTTTCCGTAGTAAAAGTAAAAGAAATTCATACTTACCCGGCCGTTGTCTTGGTGACGCGTCCCTCTTTTTCGACATCCAGCCCGACCTCCCTGAATGACGCGGCAGTCCATGTGACCGTTGCAGCCTGTGACTGGCCTGTGATTGGCTGCAGCGGTCACATGGACTGAAACGTCATCCCGGGAGGCCGGACTGGAGGAAGAAGCAGGGAGTTCTGGGTAAGTATGAACTTATATTTTTTTTACACGTTGATCTATATTGTGATCGGAAGTCACTGTCCAGGGTGCTGAAAGAGTTACTGCCGATCGTTTAACTATTTCAGCACCCTCGACAGTGACTATCCCCTGACGTCGCCTAGCAACGCTCCCGCAATTACGGGTGCACACACGTAGTCACTCGTAATTATGGGAGCCCCATAGACTTCTATGGGCCTGCCCGTGCTGTAATTACGGTTTGAAATAGGACATGTTCTATATTTTTTAACGGCATGGGCACCTTCCCGTAAGCATATGGGGAGGTACCTGTGGCCAATAAAAGTCTATGGGCCCGTAATTACGGGCTGTAATTACGGCCCGTGATTACGGCCATTTTTACGTTCGTGTGGATGGGGCCTAAGGGGGGAAATGATTAACTTATATAAATATATGAATGGCCCATACAAGAAATATAGTGAAAACCTCTTCCATGTAAAACCTCCGCAAAAGGCACTCCCTCCGCCTGGAGAAAAAAAGATTCAACCTGCAGAGACGACAAGTCTTCTTTACTGTGAGAACTGTGAATCTATGGAATAGTCTACCACAGAAGCTGGTCACAGCAGGGACAGTAGATGGCTTTAAAAAAGGCTTAGATAATTTCCTAGAACGAAAAATAATCAGCTCCTATATGAATGTGTAGAATTTTTGTTTCATCACTTCCCTTTTTCCCATCCCTTGGTTGAACTTGATGGACATAGGTCTTCTTTCAACTAACTATGTTTCTTTGTCATTTGAATAGGAGCAGAGCTGCTATACTGTAAACCAGAGCCATCTGCTTCTTGCACCGAACACTGGATAACTTCCGGTGCTTGGAGGTAGCCAGAACATTTGATTGGTGCAGGGTCCAGGTGTTTGACACCCACCGCTAATATACTCATGACCTATTCTGTGGATAGGTCATCAGCATGAAAAACAGCCCCATGCCTGGCAACCCCTTTAAGTTATGCCACATGTCTCTGCCTCTCCCTGTACTATTTTGCAGATCAGCAGATACAAGGCAGTACGCAGGCATAGCTTCAGATTGGGGTTTCTTTGGCCCACCAGTGGTTTATTATCGCTCCGTATATACAGAACATGTGCACATACACTGTTAATTGCATCACACACTTTGTTGTTATCATTGTATACACAGAACATATCATAAGTAAGATGTAATGGGTTATTTGGGAATCAACGTATAAGAAATAGATACTAGTGGGAAGTGATTGGCTCCAATGAGGTTGTCTTTTGCTGAACCTTAGAGGCCTAGTTGTATTAGGCATCAATTATTGTCTCAGAGGGTAGGCCCCATGAAGGATCCTCTGATACTCTGATCGGTCAGTCCTACATATCATCATCTATACAGCTAAGCCAGCACATCTCAGCGCTGCAGTCCCTTCAGCTTTTTCTTTAGGAAATAGCGACAATTCTCTTTTTGAAATAAGCATAAGGGCACATAGCCCCTACTTTCAAGGCAATGGTGGGAGACCCAGTCATTGGGTCCCCACTGATCAGTATGATTGCAGCTCATACTAATATACTACAGTATATTCACTGCAGCAAGCACTATTATACTAGTGTAATGTCCCAAGCGATCCTTCACCCAACGAGGGGAGGTTTTCATGGATGCAAACTTTTGAATAGCAAAGCATTTTGGATATTTCTTTTGGATTCTTGCCAACTCAAAGGATCTTATTTTACTATTACTGATACGGTTGCGGTTGAGTCATAGACAACATATTTTTATGCTAAAGTTAAAGAGGCTCTGTCACCAGATTTTGCAACCCCTATCTGCTATTGCAGCAGATAGGCGCTGCAATGTAGATTACAGTAACGTTTTTATTTTTAAAAAACGAGCATTTTTGGCCAAGTTATGACCATTTTTGTAGTTATGCAAATGAGGCTTGCAAAAGTCCAAGTGGGTGTGTTTAAAAGTACAAGTCCAAGTGGGCGTGTATTATGTGCGTACATCGGGGCGTTTTTAATACTTTTACTAGCTGGGCGCTCTGATGAGAAGTAACATCCTCTTCTCTTCAGAACGCCCAGCTTCTGACAGTGCAGACCTGTGACGTCACTCACAGGTCCTGCATCGTGACGGCCACATCGGCACCAGAGGCTACAGCTGATTCTGCAGCAGCATCAGCGTTTGCAGGTAAGATCGACTTACCTGCAAACGCTGATGCTGCTGCAGAATCAGCTGTAGCCTCTGGTGCCGATGTGGCCGTCACGATGCAGGACCTGTGAGTGACGTCACAGATCTGCACTGTCACAAGCTGGGCGTTCTGAAGAGAAGAGGATGTTACTTCTCATCAGAGCGCCCAGCTAGTGAAAGTATTAAAAACGCCCCGATGTACGCACATAATACACACCCACTTGGACTTGTACTTTTAAACACACCCACTTGGACTTTTGCAAGCCTCATTTGCATAACTACAAAAATGGTCATAACTTGGCCAAAAATGCTCGTTTTTTTAAAATAAAAACGTTACTGTAATCTACATTGCAGCGCCTATCTGCTGCAATAGCAGATAGGGGTTGCAAAATCTGGTGACAGAGCCTCTTTAACATGGCATCTAATCTCTGCATTTCACATCATACATGAGCTCACATGTGACAGGGACATAGACACTACATTACACATAACGCTCGATCACCAGACATTCTTCTATGAGAAAAGCTTTCTTGTCAATTTGAAAAAAAAATCTATTACAATATTTTGCAGGGAAATAAAAATTCAATTTATATTGTTAAAATGTCAAGAATTCTTTCTTCCTGTCAGATTATAAATGATAAGAAATAATTCCTTTTCCAATATTCATTGTATACTATAAATTATGCCAATGTATAAGTAGTAAAATATAATAAATCAATTTCTATCCAATTAAATCTATGTAAGAATGATACAGGAATAGATGATAAATGAAATAATCGAACTAGTCTATAAATACAGGCCGGACATATATTCCTGGTGTTACTATGTGATTATTGCAAAAGTTGCCCTTCTGTACCCATAAAGTGACCTATTAGTACTAGATTAGTAAATGGCTGTTTAATCCCTATCTGCTGCGGACAGTTTTGATCTTCCTGACAGAGCCTCATTTTTCAAATCTGACATGTCTCAATTTATGTGGTGATAACTTTGGAATGCTTTTACCTATTCAAGCAATTCAGAGGCAGTTTTCTTGTGACACATTGGACTTTATGTTAGTGGTAAAATTTGGTCGATACATTCAGTATTTAATTGTGAAAAACACGAAAAGGTAGCAAAAATTGCAAAAATTAGCTTTTTTATAAATTTAAATGAATCTGCTTGTAAGACAGTTAGTTATACCGCACAAATAGTTGCTAATTAACATTTCCCATATGCCTACTTTAGATTGGCATCATATTTTGAATATCCTTTTATTTTTCTAGGATGTTACAAGGCTTATAACTTTAGCAGAAATTTCGTACATTTTCAAGAAAATGTCATAAGGATATTTTTACAGGGACAAGTTCAGTTCTCATCTGGCTTTGAGGGGCCCATACAATACAAACCCCAATAAATCACCCTATTTTAAAAGCTCAACCCCTCAAAGTATTCAAAACAGCATTTAGAAATTTACACATTTAATTTTTTTTTTCCAGAAATTAATTTTTAATCCATTTTTTCTGTAACACAGAAGGTTTTACCAGATAAATACAACTAAAAATGTGTTACCCAGATTCTGCAGTTTTTATAAATATCCCACAAGTGGCCATATATAGGCCTCAGAAGCAAAGGAGCACTTAGTGAATTTTGGGGCCTTCTTTTTATTAGATTATATTTTAGGCACCATGTTAGGTTTGAAGAGGTCTTGTGGTAACAAACCAAAGGAAACACCCCCAAAAAATACCCAATTTTGGAAACTACACCCACAATGAAATACAATCTAGGTGTGTAGTGAGCATTTTGACCTCAAAGGTGTTTCATAGATTTTATAAGAATTGGGCTGTGTAAATGTGAATATTTAATTTCTTCAAATAAAACGTATAATTTTTTCATTTCCACAAGGACTAAAGGAGAAAAAGCACCCCTAACATTTGTAAAACAAGAAATATCTCATATGTGGTCATAAACAGCTGTTTGGACACTCAGCAGGGCTCAGAAGGGAAGGAGCACCATTTGACTTTTGGAGCTCAAATTTTGCTGGAATAGTTTGCAGAGGCCATACTGGAATTGCACAGCCCCTGAGGGGCCAAAACACTGGAAACTCCCCACAAGTGACCCCATTTGGGAAACTACACCCCTCAAGGGAATTATCTAGGGGCGTAGTGAGCATTTTAACCCCATAGATTTTTTTGCAGAAATTATTGGAAGTAGGCTGTGAAAATTAAAATCTACATTTTTTCCAATAAAATGTAGTTTTAACTAATTTTCACAAAAACCAAAGGAGAAAAAGCACCCTAACATTTGTAAAGCAATTTCCCACAAATACGGCAATACCCCATATGCGGTCATAAACTGCTGTTTGGGCACACAGTAGGGATCAGAAGGGAAGGAGCGCCATTTGGCTTTTGGAATGGTGTCTGGGAACCTTGTCGCATTTGCTGAGCCCCTGTAGTACTAGTATATTGGAAACACCCCAAAAGTGACTCCATTTGGGAAACTACACCCCTTGAGGAATTATCTAGGGGTATAGTGAGAATTTTGACCCCAAATGTTTTTTGCTGAATCAATTAGAATAAAGTCGTGAAAATGAAACATTTTTCATTTTCACAAGGAATTAAGAAAAAGCACCCCAACATTTGTAAAGCAATGTCTCCGGAGTATGATAACACCCCAAATGTGGCTATAAACTGCTGTTTAGACATTTTGGAGGGTTCAGAAGAAAAGGAATGCTATTTGACATTTGGACTGTAGATTTTGCTGGAATAGTTTGCGGATGCCATGTCACATTTGCAAAACCCCTGATGTACCAAAAAAAGTGACCCCCATTTTAGAAACTACACCCCTAATGGTATTTATCAAGGGGTGTAGTGAGCATTTAGACCCACAGGTCTTTTTCAGAAATTAATACGCAGTGGATGATGCAAAGTGAAAATTGCAATTTTTCCACTGATATGCCATTTCACTGCTTAATATGTTGTGCCCATCTTGTGCCACTGGAGAATCTTACCCAATAAATTATTAAGCGGGTTCTCCCGGGTATGGCGATGCCATATTTATGGACGTAAAGTGTTTTTTTGGGCACACGGTAGGGCCTAGAATGGAAGGACCTCATTTGGAGAATGGATTTTTCTTGGTAGTAGTTTTGTTTGAGTATTACTGGTATTTCAGTTTATAATGTGATAATCTGTGCAGAGTACATCAGGGCATAATAAGAGGGTATAATAATGGGATAAATAATACAATTATCCATAGATGTGTGGTACGCTGTGAAGCAATCTGTTATGCACAGGCCAGTGTCACACTGATAAACAATATTCTTTCTTATGCCCCTTTTGTAACGCTCTGCACCTTTTGGGGACTTTTTCTCCTTTCTAGCTTGGGAAATTTTGCTGGGAAAGTGTTGCCCTGGCATAAAACGGGCACCCTCGCTTCCAGCAGATGTGCTATGTTCTTTCCCTTCCTAGTTCCTAAATACTATTGCCCTCAAACTGAAGGAATGTTCCCCTCCGGCCTGCACATCGGGATGTTTTTTCCTCACCGCATTACTAGTGCTATAACTTTTTTATTTTTCGGTCGTTGCAACTAAATGAGGGCTTGTTTTTTGCGAGACAAGCCATAGATTTTATGGGTACCATTTTGGTACACATACGACTTTTTGATCACTTTTTATTTCATTTTATGGAAGAGGAAATGACCAAAAACAAGCAATTCTGGAATAGTTTCAGCTGCACATGTATGGGCAGGTGTAAGGTTCTCTTTAAGACAGATGCTGAAATACACTTTGTGGACAAAAGTATTTGGACACACCTCTTAGTCCCATTGCCACAGGTGTAAAAAATTAAAAGCACCTTTCCATGCAGTCTGCCTTTACAAACACTTGTGAATTAATTGGTCGTTGAAAAGGGCTCAATGAATTCCAGCATGTTACATGAATAGGATGCCACCATTGCATTGCAGTCTGCTTGTGAAGATTCTTCCCTCCTAGATATCCCGCTATCAACTGTGAGTGGTACTATTGCAAAATTATTAGTGGTACGCAGGGGTAGATATAAAGTTACAGAGCAGGGTAGCCGAGTTCTAAGGCACATAGTGCATAAAAGTCGCCAACGCTCCAGTGACTAAGCAGGGATCCATACCTCCTCTGGCATTAACATCAGCACAAAAACTGTGCCCTGGGAGCTTCATGGCATCAGTTTTCATGGTCAAGCAGCTGCATGCCAGCCTTGCATCACCAAGCACAATGCCAAGCGTTGGATGGAGTGGTGTATAGACACCGCCACTGGACTCTGGAGCAGCGGAAACATCTTATGTGGAGTAATGAATCACCCTTTTCTATCTGGCAGTCTGATGGATGAGTCTGGGTTTGGGGAATACCAGGAGAACGTTACCTGCCTTACTGCATTGTGCCAACTGTAATGTCTGATGGAGGAGGAATAATGCTATGGGGTTGTTTTTCAGGGGTTGGTCTAGACCCCTTAGTTTCAGTGACGCAAAACCTTAATTCTTCAGAAGACCAAGACAATCTGGACATTGTATGCTTCCAACATTGTGGGAAAAGTTTGGGGTTCGACCCTTTTTTTCCAGCTTGACTGTGCCACAGTGCACAAGGTCCATAAAGGCATGGTTGGGTGAGTTTGGTGTGGACAAACTTGACTGGCCCGCACAGAGCCATGAACTCAACCCCATCAAACACCTTTGGGATGAACTAGAACGAAGCTTGCAAGCCAGGCCCTCTTATCCAACATCAATGTCTGACCTCACAAATGAACTTCTGGATGAATGGGCAAATATTCCCATAGACACACTCTTGTAGAAAGCCTTCCCAGAAGAGTTGAAGCTCTTTTAGTTGAAAAGGGACAACCAACTCCATATTAAACCTATGGATTTAGAATGGGATGTCATAAAAGCTCCTGTAAGTGTAAATTGTAGGTGTCCGAAGACATTTGTCCATATAGTATGTATCTACCATGTCATCCTTTAAAGGGAAACTGTCATGTCGATTATGCTGTCCAATCTGCAGGCATTATGTTGTAGAGCAGGAGGAGATGAGCAGATTGATATATAGTTTTGTGGGAAAAGATTCAGGGTAACTTGTAATTTATTCATTTAAATTCCTGCTTAATGTGGGCTTTGGAGTCCAGTAGGTGGTCTCAACCATTGATTGACAGTCTTCCCTGTATTATTGTACAGAAATAGCTGCAAATCACTGAGTGATACCGCCCACTGGACTCTTTAGCCAAAAGTGAGCAGGAATTTTTACATTCAATAAATTACAAATTATCCTGAAACTTTTCCCACAAAACTATATATCAATCTGTTCAGCTCTTCCTGCTCTATAACATGATGCCCGCAGGTGGGGCAGTACGTTTGACGTGACCGGCTTCCTTTTTATTTGCCTTCATTGTAACTAATAATGCATCTAAATTATATACTATAATATAATATACTGTACACAGTTCTTATAAGGCCATACACTTGAAAGCAATAAGCCAAAGTTCTCACTGTGGAAACATATTATATTTTGTTTACGTAACTTTACATTTATTAAGTGAATTGTGAGCAGTGGCAGTTTTAATGTTTTCTCAAAGAAAAAAAAAGCGTTACCAAGATGCACCTATATATCTATATATTTATATATACAATATGTGGAAAGTTTTGCCTAAACTAGCCTCATATGTTTGGGGGGGAAAAGTAATTACATTTTGTTTAAAGAGTATAAGTGTTGGAAGTCTTACAATGTGTTTATTGTGTTGAACAATTACTTTAGTCTATACAGTTTTTGTTTTATGGCATTTTGAATTTTTGTTTTATGACTTTTATACATTTGGCTAAATAGTCAGCATTCTCTATTTATTAGGCTTTAGAATTGAATTCAACACCACTCAGTTATTCCCTATTGCTGAAGTCTTATTGCAAATAATATAGTAAAATTAAGATTAGCTTCCATTGAGTAAAGGTATTTTACTTTTGATGCCAATAATATTATGCTCAGTCTTTACATGTTTGGCAACATGTATTCTACTGTACTATTAACTATGAACTAGGGAAACGTTTTTACAATTTACCTTGTACCTCTATATAGAGAAAATTGATTCCTTAAGTGACCTAGAGTATTAATACATTTTAGATTTTGGGGGATTCGTTTATCCTCAGCAGATTTGATAACCAGTGTTTTTATTTAGTCATTTTACACTGAGAATTCTTGTCACTGATTGAGAGCTAAATAAGAGTTGGCCACATCAACCGTAGACCTTTAAGAAGGTAATTCCCGGATATTGGCTACTAAAATATCATAAAATTTATGGCAGCTGTTATGCAGGGGAAGACAGAGAGTAATCTAAGCCCTGGACAATAATTGCATTTAAAGGGGTTTTCCCATATTCATTATTTATCACCTATCCACAGGATAGGTGATAAATATCTGATAGGTCGGGGTCCGACAGCTGGGACCCCCACCGTTCACGAGATTGGGCTTACCGTGCCGTTCCCGGGAGCCCAATAGGAATGGATTCCATTCATTTCTATGGGGCTGCCGAACGCTATTTTTGGCAGTCCCATTTTTTTGGGAGGCCCTTCAATTTAATGTAAGTGCTGCACCTGAATTTTCTGAAGATAGGCCCTCAGGAACTGCTTCAATGCCCCATGGTCTTCAAGAATCATCAGTTACCTAGTATTTCTTATGTATACAAATGCTTCCACTTTTCTGGTAATTGCAATTCGAGTTGTTCTTAGGGAATACCTTGTAACTCGGGGGCTCAGCGATTAGTATTTTTTTCTTGTAGCACTTTTGGGTTGTATGTTTAAATCCAACTAAGGACAACAACTGAATGTAATTTGTACAGTAGTAAAGTGTTGTACCTTCTTAGACATATGAAAAGACAGGACTATAAATTGTAGTTATATGATACCTTTTAATTGAACTGAATAATACACCTTGCGCTAGTTGGGAATTCAATAAAAATCAGCCTGAGTAATTATGGTGCCTTCCTTTTGGTCACCTAATAGAACAACCAGTACATTTAAAAAAAATACATGGCACTAAACACTATACATAGTAGCAATTAGTTACCAAATAATAAAATTTTTCATTCATTAAAAACATTACAGTAAAACATTACCAATAAAATACAATAACCGTCTTAATATATCTGCTATAGTGGATCCGCTTCAACATTGTGTTATTAATCTGTTTGCGACAGTATGCTTATATTCGATTACATTAGTCATTCCTGCATTACTTGTTTTGCCTGGAATATGTATAAAACTTTAGCCGTCAGTGTTTTCCACTGTGTAAAAAGTGCGTATATTTTATAGTCTTACCGCTTCCTGGTCGGGGGATTTACTGTGACGACTTACAGATGCATAGACTTTCCAGTAACTCGCAAATGTCCGCATGGGACGCCAACCTCGCCATCTGCACCCTGCGGAACCACCCATCCCCGGCCTCTCTAGGCCACTCATGTGGAATGCTCCTCAAGTCATCACTGGATGTGTGTCATAGGCAAAATAAATATTCGATGCATATGGAGATGTTCATAGTGCAAATGTTTAGCGGATCATCTCCTGTCTCCTAAATGTGTTCCTTCCACAAATATTTTGCTTTAGTTATCTTTTTCTGATTTTCAATTATATGATGTTTTATGCTCTATTCAGACAGAAAGCTAAACTCTAAATTCGCTACCAAAAAGTAGTGTATTGTGGGAGTACAGGTAACAGTGAAACAGTTATTAGAGGTAAGATTTTAGGCCACATATATGTCTGCAGAGTTCAGATAATCTGGATTCCAAGAAGGAATTAGCACATTTTTACTGTTACTTTTGGTGTGAATGGTAAAGGGAATGACATCTACCTCAAAATCAGAAAAAGACAGAGATGTTTGTAGACTCTGAACATACCTCACGCGGCATGGGACACTGACCGAGGGATGGAGGGTGCAGATGAAATAAAATGTGGTAATACCTGGGGACAAGAGACCCATGGAACTGGGCAAAAGACCCAAGGCAAAAGCCTATAGTTCCAGCTGCGAGCAACACTACTGGAACAAAATTAGTAGTTTCACAACTTTTTATGAAAAATTTTACTAATTGTAAAATGCTATTGTAAATTTAAGATATCATGTAATCAAAAGGATAAAGAAGCAAAAAGCACGGCGCCACATAGTGCAGGTCAGCAGGACTAAAAAGGAGTAGAGAACGTAGTCAGTATGCTCACCACGTGGAGGTTGGTAAAGGCAATAGGCAAATCCACTAGTGCTGCTGCCAGGATCCAAGCCGGTGAAACGAACGATCACCGCTAATTAGAACACATGGGGATAATGAAAAAAAGAGAAGGATTCTATAGGGCGCTGCTGCGTGGCTGTAGTAGAAAGTCAATAATGGTAGGAAATATATAAACAGATATTTATTGAATGGCTACGCGTTTCAACACTGAACGGCCTGAGGAAGACACTGGTTCAGTGTTGAAACGCGTAGCCATTCAATAAATATCTGTTTATATATTTCCTACCATTATTGACTTTCTACTACAGTCACGCAGCAGCGCCCTATAGGATCCTTCTCTTTTTTTCATTATCCCCATGTAATCAAAAGACAATCTACCAAACGCAAGTAAAACATTCTAATGATAATTCAATTACTCAGAGTTTTGTAATGCAGTACGTTTCAATATTCATTTATATTACATTTTACTCATTAAAAATATTTTGCCAATGAAACTAATATTAAATTTATTGGTCTATGATTCAATTTCGTGCTGAAATATGTGAACAAGCTGTGAAAAAGCCAGTAATTTGTAATAAGATTTTAGTTTATTTCAGGATGCAGCATTATGCTTTTCATGTTACCTGTGGCGTTTGGTCAAAATTGGCAAAGTATAAAAAACTGTATTGGCTGAAGTTAAAGGGCTTGTCCAGTCTTCCCCACGTCTTCACCTCTTCCCGACATTCACAGTGTATATATGGCAGAAATCGTGTGGGAAGTATGGAGTGGGCCTGCGGGCTAAGCTCGCTCCATAAGATGAGCATGTCGGCTGTATGTTACAGCCGACACTTTAGTGTCAATAGTGACTGCAGTCAATAGTGACTGCAGCATCTAAGCCATTAGAATAAAAGGGACAGCCCCCTATGGCACCCTACCGGGCCCCCTGCAACGGGATTGCAGAGCGCCGATGGTTGTCATGGTAGCCTGGTGGCTTAATGAAGGCCCTCAGGTCTGCCATCTTTGTGCTATTATGCTCTTAAAAATGTAAAAGCATGTAAAAATCACGATATACTTCAATACATTAGTATTGTAGTATATTGTGCAAGCGAGCCAATGATAGCTGGTTCAAGTCCACTAGGGGGAATGAATAAAAAAAATGGCAAATACAGTTCCATAAAGTTTTTTTTAATATATATACATTTAAAAACAATATTAAAAGTTAAAAAAAAAAAACATTTTCTTCTAAAATGTAAAAACAAATAAGGAATATAATTGGTATCTTCGTGTCTGTAAAAGTCCAATCTATTACAATATAACATTATTTAACCCACATGTTGAACGCCGCGTAAATAAAAAAAAATATTAAAATGCAAGAATCGCTGTTTTTCGTCACCTCATCTCGCACAAAAAAATGGAATAAAAAAAGATCAAAAAGTCTTATGTACCCCAAAATTGTTCCAATAAAAGCTAAAGCTTGCCCTGCAAAAAAAATAAGTCTTTACCCATCTCACTCAATGGAAAAATGAAAAATCTCTCTCAGAATACAGAGACACAAAGCAAATTTTTTTTGTAACAATTCGTTTTTTCCTTGTTAAAGTATTAAAACATAATACAAACTATATAAGTTTGGTATCACCATAATCAGATTGACCCGCAGAATAAAGTTAAGGCCCTGTTCACACAGAGTTTTTTGTCAAATTTTTTGGCGCGAAAACCGCTCCGCAAAATCGTCAAAAAACGCCCGAAAATGCCTTCCATTGATTTCAATGGGAGTTGGACGAGTAAAAAAAAAAAGTTGCGGTAAAAAGAAGCGACATGACCCATCTTGAGGTGGTCTCCGCCTCCAAAACCCCATTTCAATCAGTCAGAAAGGGTAAAAAAACACTTTGACGAGTGTTTTGACGAGTTTTTGTCAAACTACTGTGCAAAAAACTGTCTGGAGCAGTTTTTGCAGGAGGAATTTTCCTCCTGCAAAAAACTCTGTGCGAACACAGCCTAACATGTCATTTTTACCGCACGGTGAACGCCATAAAAACGAAACCCAAAACAATGGAGGAATCACTGTTTTTTCTCATTCCACCCTACAGAATTGTGTTTTTCAGTTTGTCCGTACAATAAATGGTGCCATAAAAATCTATATTTCAAGGCGCCACGCCCTTATTGATACGTGCAGGTGAGATAGATCTCTCCTCCCTCAATAGCAATCATGGAACAAACGAATTTGGTAACGAATTTACAAATAAAAAAGCTTATTTTATCTACTTTATTACAACATTTCACAGTAAAAATATAATATTCACCATAGATAGTCCCAGCAGTCTCAAGCAGAATGGGGGCAGTTCTCCGAAATGTCGCTTGTTCAACGCTTCTTCCCCTCCTTCAACGTCAGTACATGTGAATTATGGACTATATTTGAATACAGGCGATTTAAACCACTGCTGGGACTATCACATTCTATGGTGAATATTATATCTTTGTACTGTGAAATTTTGTACTAAAGTGGATAAAAGTGCAAAAAGATTGTACTTTTCGTTTGTTTCATGAAAATCAATAACTCATGCTGCAAAACACAACCCCCCCATACAGCTTTCTCGATGGAAAAAGAAAAAAAGTTATGGCTTTTGGAAGGTGGGGAGGAAAAAGCGAAAATAAAAATCCAAAAAATGTTTTCGAAGGGAAGGGGCTGTGGCGTAACTACCGCATGAGCCCCCCATGCGCGGCAGCACAGCTAGCAGCTGCTATGGCTGCTACAGCGGTAGCGATGCCTCACTCAATAGTGTCTGCGTCCTTCAGATGCAGATGCTATTGAACACTATGACGAGCCAGGAGGTAGCCCGTCTGCGCCGAGTCACTCACAGCACAGACCGGAGGAGAAGGATCCTCCCCCCGTCGTGGGAATGGGATAGGTAAGTAATTATGTTATTATTTTTCTATTAGGCACTATGGGGCATTATACTGGGCTGTATAGCACTGTCTACAGGGAGGGCTTTATAGCACTGTCTACAGGGAGGACTGTACAGCACTGTATGTGGAGGCCGTATAGCACTGTCTACAGGGGGTGCTATATAGCACTCTACAGGGGGTTCTGTATAGTACTGTCTATGGGGGGACTGTATTGCAAAGTCTATGTGGGGGCTGTATGGCAATATGTACAGGAGGGCACTATCTACAAGGGCAAGTAAAAAATATACAAGAAAAATTGGTCCGCTCACCACTCATTCGAACTAAAGACGCCACATTCCATGATTATTCGGTGCACGGGCAAGAGAGCTACGTCGGGAGTAGGTAGAAATCCAAGGAAAAAAGTTAGAGGTCCAGCACACGATATGATGTGAAAAAAGACAAAACTGTTTATTTAAGTCAAAATTAAAACAAGAAATTAAAAAATCCCAGGAGAGAATGCCTACGCGTTTCGAACTTTTCAGTTCTTAATCATAGCTATTATTAAGAACTGAAAAGTTCGAAATGCGTAGGCGTTCTCTCCCGGGATATTTTAATTTCTTGTTTTAATTTTGACTTAAATAAACAGTTTTGTATTTTTTCACTACATATGGTGTGCTGGACCTCTAACTTTTTTCCTTGACTATCTACAAGGGCTGGCTGTGTGTGGCACCCAGGGGAGCGGGGGCCCAGTCAAAAGTTTGCTATGGGGCCCAGTGTTTCCTAGTTACGCCCCTGGAAGGGGGAGTCCCGAATGTCACATAAGATATTTTTTTAGCAATAAATATTTGTATATTTCAACAAAAAGTAAAGCGAAGTGCTATTTATTTTTAAAAGTACATAAAGGAAGATAAAGTGATCTGGGGGCAAAGAGGTAGCATGTGACATCTGGTTGAGGAACAACTTCAGGCCTCTGGCCTCCAGGCTGGTGGAGTTAAGAGTAACAGGAGTTGACATATATGTTCTCCGATGGGAATATAACCTGCACTTTACACGTTATAAGAGCATCAAGCTTGACAGGCTGTGGGGAGGCTTCAGCAAGGTCAGCAGCAGCTAGATCTCAACTCTTTGCTTTTTTTAACCAGAATAATCTAGTTCAGACTTCTGGTTGAGATAGAACGGGCTCTAAATAAGAAATGGTTGGAAAATGTGTCATGTGTGAAATCTAATAGTGATTGATAGTTTCCTTAAATGAGTTACAAATAGGTCTGTCTGAAGTGAATGGAGCTTATTAAAATGATGCCCCTGTATTAGATTACTTTCTACAGAATTTTATACATCGCTGTGAAACTAGCACTATACAGCAATGCGGGGTAAATCATTCTACATATAGTCGGTCTGAATTAGATTCATGAGCATAGACTCCTGAGCTGAATTGGACCTGTAGCTCCGGGCTGAAGCCTATGGATAGTATGTTCAAAAGATGACAAATTCAGATTTTTAATAAGTATTCAAATGTTTCAATATAAAAACTATTTATGGTGGTGGGGTTTTATTTTTGCTTAGACTGTTTTGTCTCTAATAGTCTTCTGGGATTTTAGGTTCACTAAAAATTCTTATTTTCTTAAATGTTTCTTAAAAATACTAGAGTTGTTCTACAATCATAAAAATGTTTCCATTCACAAACTGTTAATTAAATTAATAATGGGAAACTCCGGTGAAAACCATAGTTTCCCATGTTAATTCTCACTTGTATTTGCATAGAATTAATCAAATGCATTGGGCGACGACCAGAAATGTTCCTAGCTCTGTGTACTCTGCATTTGTCACTGAATCTCCTCCAGGCTGCTGCATGTTTCCTGTAGCTGAAATACGGCTATGGTCAATGAGTCAACTCTCCACCTATTTGCGTACACGACCTGTGACATAAATGCTGTTGCACAGGGCACAGCATGCAGCCTCTCTTGTTTGCTCCTGTGCTTAAAGAGGCTCTGTCACCAGATTATTAAATCCCTATCTCCTATTGCATGTGATCGGCGCTGCAATGTAGAGAACAGTAACATGTTTTGTTTTTTTTAAAACGATCATTTTTGGCTAAGTTATGAGCTATTTTATATTTATGCAAATGAGCCTTTCTAATGGACAACTGGGCGTGTTTTCTCTTATTTCCAACTGGGCGTGTATTGTGTTTTTAGCAACTGGGCGTGTTTACTTCTTTCACTGCACAATCACACTGTGCTGTGGATCATGCTGGGCTGGAACAATGAGAAGTGTATGTCACTGATTGGTCACTGATTGGTCACTGATTGGTCAGCGTCATACACTCCTCTGTGCAACACCCAGTTGGTAAAAAGTAAAAACACGCCCAGTTGTCCATTGAGAAACTCATTAGCATAAATCTAAAACTAGCTCATAACTTGCTCAAAAATTATCGTTTTTCAAAATAAAAACCACTGCTGTTATCTACATTACAGCGCCGATCAGATTATGTAGGAGAAAGAGCATTTATAATCTGGTGATAGAGACTCTTTAAGGGCAGGTTCAGACGTGGCGGAATTACAGTGGAATTCTCCAGCGGCCGTTTTTTACATTTGTTTCTATACATTTTTAGGAAAATTAGTCCAGACGTTGCGGACCATAGGCTGCGATGCAGAATTTTCCCTCCGCAGCATGCACTGCCTGTTTGCGGAGAGGAAGTGGAATTTCACTGCGGATTTCAGCCTTTGTAATGCAAAAACTGAAATCTGTGGCAAGTCCGCTGTGATATCTGCAACGTCTGAATTACCTGTCAAATATGCAAATGTTGGTGCAGATTCGTTGCGTAATTGCCCCAAATCTGCACCAACATTTGCAGTGGAAAAATTCTGCCACATCTGAACGTGCCCTTAGGGTCCTGTTACACAGCCCAATATGGGTCGTAAAAACAACTGCTGATCAACAATATAACTCGATAATCGGTGCTCGTTTGCTCCTTTGACAAGGATCTATGATCAGTAATGTTTGGGGACGAGCGATTGTTGCTCAGATCGCTCGTCCTCATACATTTCCATCATGTCGGCAGCACTTCTCCGTGTTTACACATGAAGATTTGCTGCCGACAAGGATAATATTTAGTGCAGCATAAGCGAGCAGATCAGCCAATGAACGAGCGTTTATTCGTTCATCAGTTGATCGTTGCCCTGTTTACACCAGGTAATGATCGGGAACGCTCGTTTGCCTGATCATTGGCCCGTGTAATAGGGCCTGTAGACTTACATCTGTCGCTCTCCCGGGTCACGCTCATATTCTGGAATGATCTATACAACTATAAGTTCTGATAGATGTGATATGGTCACACTTTCCTATGTGGTACATGGACTAGGTATCATGGAACATATAGTTAGTTACAAGATCTATATTCTAGAATCATTATGATGGAAAGAAGCTGAATAATTATTTTCTAAAAGTTAGAGGTGGAATGGGGGGGAAATAGGAGGAATAATGTTAAAAATTGGTCTAGTTTAGGGGAATGATCTGATGAGTCTGCTGGAATGGACACGTCAATATATCCCATTTATTTCTAGGGGGCTCATACACACAGCATGGTGGTATTTTATTTTTGCCAGTGAAATTCAATCTTGAAAAAACAAAAAATATATATGACCCCTTTCAGCCGCAGCCATTTCAAATTTTAAAATTTTTGTTTTTAACTTCTGCCATTCCAAGAGCCATAACTTATATTTTTACATCCACATATCAGGGCTGTAGTTTAAATTTTTTTTTTGCAGGACCAGTTGTATTTTTTAATAGAACCATTTAAATATACCATATGATGTACTGGGGAAACCTTTTAAAATTATTCTGTGGGGTAAAATGGAAAAAGACCAGCAATTCTTCGATTTCTTTTTCTTTTATGGCGTTCACCCTGCGGTTAAAAATTCATGTTAATTTTATTCTATGGGTAAATACAAATACAACAATACCAAATTTCTATCTTTTTTTAATGTTTTTCTACTTTTACAAAATAAAAACGATTTCTTTAAAAAAAGAATTTGTGTCGCCATAACTTTTTTTTATTTTTCCATCGATAAATGCATGAGGGCATGTTTTTTTTTTAGGGTAAAGCCATAGTTTTTATTAATACCTTTTTGGGTACATGTGCTTTTTTGATAAATTCGAGCTTTTTCTTATGGCTTTCACCGTGTGGGATATATAACGTTATATTAGAAAAGTTCAGACTTTTATGGACGGGGCAATGCTGATTATATTTATTTTTTACGCTACTTTAGGGGAAAAATTTTAATTATTTTTTTTACTTTTAATATTTTTTTTCTATATTCCTCAAAACTTTATTTATTTTATTTTTTGTAGTTCCACTAAGGGACATGAACATGCGATTGCTGGACTGTTTGTACAGTACACTGCCATGTTTATGTATTGCAGTGTGTTGTGCTATTTTTGTTCTCCTGTTAAAGGCTATGTACACCTATGAAAGGGATTTTTTTTTTAACAAAAAGGTCAATCAGTGTGTTTTGTGGAACCTTATTAGTTTTTATTAAAAATTTGTTTAACTTTTTTAGATACAGCTGTTTTGTATCCTGTATATAGACCAGCTCTATCGTGCACTAAGACCTGAATCCGTCAGAACTGCAGTACTAACGGGTTCAGTGTCAACGAGTCCTGCATTCCTGTAATAGATCACATCTAAGTTATGAACTTAGATGTGATGGATAATAGGTGGATTCCGCATGTCAGTGACACGAAGGACACGCTGACACTGAACTCCTCATTTACACGGATCTGACGGGTACAGGATTCAGCGTATGATACAGCTGCTCTGTATACAAAATACAAAGCAGCCGATCTGAAAAAACTAATTATAAAGTTAAACAAAACATTATTGATCATTTTATTTAAAAAAAAATCCCTTTGAAAGGTGTACATACATAGCCTTTAAGCCCTTAATAGCAGGAGAAAGATGGCAGGCCTGGGGGCCTTCAATTGGTCACATTGCAGGAGGAGGGGCATTGAGGTGATGACGCTATTGACCACGGCATCTAAACAGCTATACGTCTGGGATCTGAGTTATTTCCAATCATACCTCACTATCCAAACACTATGCCTCCATGTTTTACACACTACACTCACGTTTTTGTTTCACTCACAGCCCTGATTTCTACACACTACACTTAGTCATGTCCCCTATACCTCACATGTGCACTATACACAGTACTTTATTATTTATTTATTATTATTACACATTTACTTCCATGCCCAACACACCACTCCCCTCAAGGCAAGTGGGAGTGGCTATCATTATTTAAACACACCTGGGCACTTCCCTTCAACAGCATTCTCTGACCTGGTTGCGTCCTGTTTGGAACGGGTATTTTACCCACCACCTAATCTGTGAGTATGGCCTTTTTCTGTGGTTTTAATTACATTCTATGTCCCATTTTTTTGTATATCTTAGATTTTGGAACGAAAAGTTCTAGGTAGGGACTCGCAAGTGTGGGGATCCGTGACGTGGATTGCGAGCTTGCGTTTTTTTGGCCAAAACAACAACTAATACCCCATGTTTTCTCATGGTTACTTACATTGTACATACTTTTTTTCAGGACGCGCCCGGGTCTTATGATGCTGGGATAGCCTGGTGTGCGGATGTTTGGCACTGCATGCAGGGCAGCCCGCTCTCTTACAATATGGGCGTTATAAATAGGCTGCTATTCGGCGATATATGCTGTGCCTCACTATCCAAACACTATGCCTCCATGTTTTACACACTACACTCACGTTTTTGTTTCACTCACAGCCCTGATTTCTACACACTACACTTAGTCATGTCCCCTATACCTCACATGTGCACTATACACAGTACTTTATTATTTATTTATTATTATTACACATTTACTTCCATGCCCAACACACCACTCCCCTCAAGGCAAGTGGCAGTGGCTATCATTATTTAAACACACCTGGGCACTTCCCATCAACAGCATTCTCTGACCTGGTTGCGTCCTGTTTGGAACGGGTATTTTACCCACCACCTAATCTGTGAGTATGGCCTTTTCTGTGGTTTTAATTACATTCTATGTCCCATTTTTTTGTATATCATAGCCATAAGAGCAGGGTGTCATCTGTAGTATATACTCGCAGTTTCTGGAACGGGCTAAAACTGTGAACCCGCTCCAGATTTGCCTCTCCAACTACATGTACGACGTATGAAGGGGTTAAAGAAATAAAAAATAAAGTCAAGTAATGGCAATTTACAGTTTTCTAACTGATCTTTTTTTTCTATGCACATTGAAAAACTGGGGATTTTGTGTATCACTAGTTAACACCCTTTGGATCACTTAGAAGATACAGATATAGATAAATAAGGCTCGGTTCACACCTGCGTTGTAGAGCAGAACAAGGGAATAACAGAAACAATGGTTCCATTGCACAACGGACACCGCCGGTTGCGGACAGAACCCATTGAGTATAATAGGCTCTATCGGCTTTCCGTCGGGGTGTCCGTGATTTTACCAGACACAATAGCGCAGCATGCTACGCTATTGTCTGCGGTACTCTCCACTAATCCCTGCCGGTTCTGCGACGTAGGCCCCTAACAGAGTCTCCGACGCAGTTGTGAACGAGGCCTAAGGTAACATTTTAGTCCGAGCTCTAAATTCTATATTTTATCTTCAATTTATTTAACAGTCTTACGTAAGAGATACTAAACCTTTTCCAGCATAATTCTTTCTCCACGGAGCAATATATACCCTTATGTTCAATCCATTATAAAATCATGACATTGTCAAGAATTCTGCTGAAATATCAAACATCAGTAATGTCACACACTTTTGATATATAGGATTTTATGTTTCTGAATCCTACGTATGTTACATTATATATATAAAGCAATTAGAGAAGATTGCACTTACAGGTTGGTGATTGACACATGTAAGAAGGTTGCTATGGCAATAAACATTTTATATCTATAAATTACAAGATGTGAGAGGTCTGTTTATATTTATATATAGATGATCTATCTATCTATCTATCTATCTATCTATCTATCTATCTATCTATCTATCTATCTATCTATCTATCTATCTATCTATCTATCTATCTATCTATCTATCTATCTATCTATCATATCTATCTATCTCCTATCTATCTATCTATCTATCTATCTATCTATCTATCTATCTATCTATCTATCTATCTATCTATCTATCTATCTATCTATCTATCTATCTATCTATCTATCTATCTATATCTATCTCATATGTCTCTCTCTCTATCTCAATCTATTTTATTAGGATGTTGTTGATTTCGAGGACCCTTTAGCCTATCAGTATATTTTTGGAGTATCTTTACGTCCATCGTCATCTTTAGGGTTTGTTCACACGCTGTGTTTTCAGGCGATTTTCGGGGCATAAACGGCTGAAAAAACTGAAGGAAGCTGAACATCTCCAAACATGTGCCCATTTCAATGGGAAAAACGGCGTTTCGTTGAGAAGGGGCGTTTTTTTACGCGGCCATTTGAAAAAACAGCGCATAAAAAATGCCCGTAAAAAGAAGTGCATGTCACTTTTTGAGCAGTTTTTGGAGCCGTTTTTCATTGTGTCAATAGAAAAACAGCTCCAAAAACAACTTAAAAAGAAACGCATCAAAAAACGTTTGATGCTTTAAAAACGGCTGAAAATCAGAGAAAATCACTTTGCCCTCAGGCTATTTTCACACGCTAAAGTAAAAACAGCTGTAAAATACGGAGCTGTATTCAAGGGAAAACAGTCTGATTTTCAGCCATTTTTAAAGCATCAAAAGTTTATTTTCAAACGGCAGCGTAAAAAAAACGCCCAGTCTAAACGAAACACCGTTTTTTCCATTGAAATCCATGGGCAGATGTTTGAAGTCATTTTTTTAACCAATATGGAGGACAACCTAAATACCCCACTATAAAGAAACTAAATAGATATCAGTAGGTCATATATAATATATTATATGGGGGGAGGGCATATATTAGAAAACGCCCATAACTACGGGTGACGTCAGCGGTGACTCATAACATAATCAGAATAAAAACCAAAAAATAGAGTCAAAACCATGTTTATACTGATAAAATATATAATTTTATTGGTACAAAATACAAAATAAAACACACATTAAAATCAAAGATGATTACCACAGTGTAAAGAAATTGAGGCCAGACAGTTGTCAATAGTTGGATAATAAATAAACATATATATGTTTTGGAAGTATCATGAGTAAGGCTTGGAGTAACTGCGACCATGAAAGCACATTCAGTGCCCTACATAGTGTATGACATATATAAACCCAGGAGACATGTAATGTGTTCTAGATAATATGCAGTCCCAGGTCTGAGTAATCATTTGAAGGCAAAGATGCAGTCAGCACCAGACCAAAATAAATGGTTACATAAAAAATGTTTGAAGTCGTTCAGCTTCCGTTTTTTCAGGCAATTTTTGAGGCGTTTACGCCCGGAAAACCGCCTGAAAACACAGCGTGTGAACATAGCCTAAGGCCTCATTCACACGACAGGGTCCGAGTGTCGGCCGGGAAAATCGGCCGTTTTTGGCCGATTTTCCCGGCCGGTTTGCATCCGATTTGCATCCGTTCCGATTCCGTTCTGGGCCGAGTTGCCGTTTTTACCGGCCGATTTGGACCCGATTTGCATCCGTTTTTTTCCCTGTCCGTTTTAAAATCGGATGAATTTCATTTAAATTTGTTGCCACACACAGCCCTTTGTAGATAATGCCACAGCCCCCCTGGTAGGTAATGCCACCCAGCCCCCTGTAGGGGATGCCACCCAGCCCCTTGTAGGTAATGCCACCCAGCCCCCTGCAGGTAATGCCACACAGCCCCCTGTAGGTAATGCCACCAGCCCCCTGTAGGTGATGCCACCCAGCCCCCTGTAGGTGATGCCACACAGCCCCCTGTAGGTAATGCCACCCAGCCCCCTGTAGGTAATGCCACCCAGCCCCCTGTAGGTGATGCCACCCAGCCCCCTGTAGGCGATGCCACCCACCAGCCCCCTGTAGGCGATGCCACCCACCCTGCCCCCTGTAGGCGATGCCACCCACCCTGCCCCCTGTAGGCGATGCCACCCACCCTGCCCCCTGTAGGCGATGCCACCCACCCTGCCCCCTGTAGGTGATGCCACCCACCCTGCCCCCTGTAGGTGATGCCACCCACCCTGCCCCCTGTAGGTGATGCCACCCACCCTTCCCCCTGTAGGTGATGCCACCCTGCCCCCTGTAGGTGATGCCACCCTGCCCCCTGTAGGTGATGCCACCCTGCCCCCTGTAGGTGATGCCACCAAGTCCCCTGTAGGTGATCCCACACAGCCCCCTGTAGGTTGCACCCATCCCCCCCCCTTCCAGGAGAAGTCACTGACTTCAATGTCCATATATGGACAGTGTAGTCACTGAATTCTCCTGAAGAGGAATTCCCTGCCACAGGTCGGGAATTCGCTTCAGAAGTGAGTGACGTCACTGTGTCCATATATGGACAGTGTAGTCACTCACTTCTCCTGTAGCGGAATCCCCGGCCACAGAGTCGGGGATTCCGCTGCAGAAGTACGTGAGTTTGCTGTGTCCATATATGGACAGTGTAGTCGTGCACTTCTCCTGTAGCGGAATCCCCGGCCATAGAGTCGGGGATTCCGCTGCAGAAGTACGTGACTTTGCTGTGTCCATATATGGACAGTGTAGTCATGCACTTCTCCTGTAGCGGCATCCCCGGCCATAGAGTCGGGGATTCCGCTGCAGAAGTGCGTGACTTCGCTGTGTCCATATATGGACAGTGTAGTCACTCACTTCTCCTGTAGCGGCATCCCCGGCCATAGAGTCGGGGATTCCGCTGCAGAAGTGCGTGACTTCGCTGTGTCCATATATGGACAGTGTAGTCATGCACTTCTCCTGTAGCGGCATCCCCGGCCATAGAGTTGGGGATTCCGCTGCAGAAGTGCGTGACTTCGCTGTGTTCATATATGGACAGTGTAGTCACGCACTTCTCCTGTAGCGGCATCCCCGGCCATAGAGTCGGGGATTCCGCTGCAGAAGTGAGTGACTTCGCTGTGTCCATATCTGGACAGTGTAGTCACGCACTTCTCCTGTAGCGGAATCCCCAATCCCCGGCCGGGGATTGGGGATTCCGACTCCTACAGCGAGCAATAAAAGACCCTCCTCCTCCTCCTCACATGCACTCTGCACTCTGAGGAGGAGAGAGAGTGCGCGAGCGACGGTAGACCCGGCCATCACTCGGGACACATTCCGGTGATGGCCGGGAATTACCCGGCCCCATAGACTTCTATGGGAGCCGGGCGGCCAGGCACCCGGCCAAAAATAGAGCATGTCCTATTTTTTGACGGCCGGTTTTCCCGGCCGTCAAAAAATCGGTCGTGTGAATAGCCCCATTAGGGGTCTATTATTCCTAATGCAGCCGGGTGCCGGCCGATTTATGAACGGCCGGCACCCGGCCGGGAAACCCTGTCGTGTGAATCCCGCCTTACAGTTATAAAGAAAAAAGATAGGGTAAATTCACATGCTGTTGAACTGCTGCGGATTCAGCACTAAAGATCTGTAGCAATTTACAGTACAATACATGTGGATAGGGTTTGAAAAACCTCATACAAATGGTAGCATAAAAAATTTGTGCAGAATTTAGGGAATGTTGTAGAAATTATCCGCAGAATGTCAATCCTGGCACAGATTTATTGCGCATTTTGACCACAGATTTCCGCTTTTGCAACACATAAGATTTCATAGCGGGGTTTGTTGCCGATTTGCTGTGAAATTTGTGTAGAAAAACTCTGCAGTGCGTAGAAAAAAGAAGAAAGAGAGAGAGGACACTGCCTGAAAGCTTACAATCTTAGGGCTCATGCATATGGTCATGTTGCATGGATCCTTAAAACAGTGTCCATAGAAAACTATGAGTCCATACCTTACCTACATATGCCTTTCATTTGCAAAAATCATAGTGTAGTACAGAGACACCATACTGCAGCAAACATAGCGCCTGTGGCTACCTAATTTGGAACTATAAGTACTCCGTGTGCCATCCCTCAAGCTCAGTAAGGCGGGATTCACACAACCGGGTCCCGCCCGAGCCCGAGTGCCGGCCGGTAAAATCGGCCATTTTGACCGGCCAGTTTGCATAAAGTTTTGCATCCGTGCCGGGCCGGGCAGATCTGGACAGTGACATCAGCGGCAACTCCTGAAGGGGAATCCCCATATGTTCGGGGATTCCGCTTCAGGAGTTTCCCCTGATGTCACTGCCCAGATATGAACAGAGACATCAAGCTCTCTGTCCAGGAGCGGAATCCCCGAAAACACGGGGATTCCGCTCCTTCAAGGAGCTAAAGTGGGGCTAGCACATAGCAGAGCGGGGAGATACCTCCCTGCTCTGCTATAGTGGTGTCGCTGCAGTAGTAGCAGCCGGGCCAGGGTGCTTTTAAAACAAGCAGGGGAAGGGAGCCAGCGCAGCGCTCCCTTCCACCTGCTGTACACCCCGGCCCTGCCACACAGTGTACAGCGCACAGCCATTCGTCAGAATGGCATCAACTCCTCCTCCTCACATGCACTCTGCGCTGTGAGGAGGAGGAGATAGAGCGCAAGCGCCAGGAAACCCGGCTATCACTCGGGACACATCCCGGTGATGGCCGTGTATTACCCGGCCCCATAGACTTCTATGGGAGCCGGGCGGCCGGGTACCCGGCCTAAGATAGAGCATGTCCTATTTTTTGACGGCCGGTTTTCCAGGCCGTCAAAAAATCGGTCGTGTGAATAGCCCCATTAGGGGTCTATTATTCCTAATGCAGCCGGGTGCTGGCCGATTTATGAACGGCCGGCACCCGGCCGGGAAACCCTGTCGTGGGAATGAGGCCTAAGAATGTAATAAATAGTATGAACTATTGGACAAAAAAAAAACAACATATATACCTAAAACGTAAAGCTAAATCCTGCTGTGATAATAGATTATTTTTTGTTATAGTTTTATTTAGATATGTTGATCTTAATAGCAATTATAATAGCAATAGATTAATAATAATCTGCTTTTGCTAAAGTAGTAGTGTTTTTATGATATTTTATGTTATTTTTTTGCGGTGTTTATAGTGAAGATTATTACTTTTGACAGAGCTGCTGTTGGTCTTGTGTAGTCAGTGTTATTAATAGGGGTAGGAGTAGGATTATGGTATGTTTATTATTAATACTGGTGGTTATAGTTATCATTAAATATCATAATCTCAAATAGCCTGAACAAATCTTGATGTACTTTTTTCCAAATATGTGGTTGACTTTCTACCTGATCCTCCTCAAAAATTCTCTAACTCTCTGTTATTTATCTAAAGGTCAAGTTGAAAAGTGAAATATAGAGAACAGCAACACACAGATGTGCAGGGCAGATCTGGGAATTATATTAAAAGAAAAAGTAAAAAAATAGATAATAATTCTGTTGGATATCCAAAACTAGTTGATGTAAAATGTGGAAATAAATAGTGGTATTGTATCCGCTATGTATTATTTATAAACAGTGCATTAAATGTCTCATGTTGTTGGCCTGTCCTGTCAATAGCAGTTTGTATCACAGTCTAATGAATTCAATGTGTACAAGGAATAAGATTCAAGAATGGACAGGGAGAGACGTACTGTATAGTCATCTGTATGGGATCTGTACTGTAGAATAGAAATGGATTTGCCTTTGTCAAAGAAATATAATGTTTCAGCAAAGTCAGGAGAATTATCACGCAGAATGGAACAGAATGAATAATTTATTCTTCAGTGTCTTGATAGACATGGACTTGGAGAAGAAATTGGAAAAGACATTGGTGAAAATACGACAAGATCAATTTAAACAGTCTTGGGAGATTTCAAATAATATTTGTGTTCAGAGGTCCTGGACTTTTTCTCTCTGGCTTAAAAATAAAAATGTTCACAAATATATCATGCTATCAATAGGTGCAATAACCTAAATAACCTGAGGTCATTAAAGAGTATATACTAGTCCTTCTCAATGAATTAGAATATCTTCAGAAATTAATTTAAAAAAGTGAAACTCATATATTCTATAGATTCATTACGCAAAGAGTGATCTATTCCAGCATTTTTCTTTTAATGTTGATGATTTTGGTAACAGTTAATGAAAACCCAAAATTTAGTCTCTTAGAAAATTAGAATATTAGATAAGCCCAATTTCAAAAATTATTTTTAATACCAAAATGTTGGCCTACTGAGAAGTATGTACAGTATATGCCCTCAATACTTGGTTGCGGCTCCTTTTGTATGAATTACTGCATCAATGCGGCGTGGCATGGAGGCGATCAGCCTGTGGCACTGCTGAGGTGTTATGGAAGCCCAGGTTGCTTTGATAGTGGCCTTCAGCTCGTCTGCATTGTTGGGTGTGGTGTCTCATCTTCCTCTTGACAATACCCTATAGATTCTCTATGGGGTTTAGGTCAGACGAGTTTTCTGGCCAATCAAGCGCAGTGATACTGTGATTATTACACCAGGTATTGGTACTTTTGGCAGTGTGGGCAGGTGCCAAGTCCTGTTGGAAAATGAAATCAGCATCTCCATAAAGCTTGTCAGCAGAGGGAAGCATGAAGTGCTCGAAAATTTCCTACTAGACGCTGTGCTGACTCTGGACTTGATATAACACAGTGGACCAACACCAGCAGATGACATGGCCCCCAAACCATCACTGACTGTGGAAACTTCACACTGGGCCGCAAGCAACTTGGATTTATGCCTCTCCACTCTTCCTCCAGACTCTTGGACCTGGATTTCAAAATGAAATGCAAAATTTACTTTAATCTGAAAACAGGACTTTGGACCACTGAGCAACAGACCCGTCCTTTTTCTCCTTAGCCCAGGTAAGACACTTCTGACCTTGTCTCTGGGTCATGAATGGCTTGACACAAGGAATGCGACAGTTGTAGCCCATGTCCTAGATACGTCTGTGTGTCTTGAAGCACTGACTCCAGCCGCAGTCCACTCCTTGTGAATTTCCCCCAAATTCTTGAATGGCCTTTTCTTGACAATCCTTTTAAAGGAACAGTGTCATCACAAATTATTTTTTTATATGTTAAAGATGTTAGTGCTTTATTAAAAACGTTTATATTCATTTGTGTGTTTGTGTTTTACTTTTTCTTATTTTTACACTTTTTCTTCCCTATGGGGGCTGCCATTTTTTGTTCCATTTCTGTGTGTGCCGATTAACGACACATACAGACATGGAATACGGCAGCCACAGTCCCATAGGGACTGCGAACGGCTCCCGTCCCATTGACTGCAGTGTACGGCGTCTGTGTGGGAGCTGCGCATGCGCCGCTCCCACACAGTCCAATTCGAAATTGGCGCCGTCCGGCGCCATTTTCCTGTGGACCAGAAGTCGCGGCCGGACAGTAATATTACTACTTCCGGTCGCGGCTTCCGGATTTGTGCACTTGGACCAGCGGCAGCAAACGGAGCGGACGGGCCGGAGGGAGCCGCGGCGGCAGGAGCAGGTAAGAGATTTCAATGTATGTTCGTGTTTGTGTGTGTTTACTACTGTATGTAAACCTACTACACTGTGTGTTAGCTCAAAAAATGGCGACACACAGTGTAGGAGGTTACACCGTTCAAACCCCTCGTTTATCCCGGCACTAGCCAGGATAAAGGAGGGGGGGATGCTGAGAGCTCACTAGAGCGAGAGCTTTTTACCCAATTTTGCAAAGCTGCAATTTTGGGGACAGCTCCATCTAGTGACCAAAAATGGGTAGTATTATAAATTAGAATTAATTTATAATATTTCCTGACTCGTGAAAAAAATAAAAAAAATTTGAACAATGTTTAATCACCTACACACTAAATGTTTAATTTTTAAAAAAAAAACATGTTTTTCTGGCAACACATTCCCTTTAAGGCTGCGGTTATCTCTGTTGCTTGTGCACCTTTTTCTACCACACTTTTTCCTTTCTCTTAACTTTCCATTAATATGCTTGGATACAGCACTCTGACCAGCCAGCTTCTTTAGCAATGTCCTTTTGTGGCTTACCCTCCTTGAGTGGAGGGTGTCAATAAATGTCTTCTGGACAACTTTCAAGTCAGCAGTCTTCCCCATAATTGTGTAGCCTACTGAACCAGACTATTGGACCATTTAAAGGCTTAAAGAAGCTCTGTCACCACATTATAAGTGCCCTATCTCCTACATAAGGAGATGAGCGCTGTAATGTAGGTGACAGCAGTGCTTTTTATTTAGAAAAACAATCTATTTTTACCACGTTAGGAGCGATTTGAGCTTTATGCTAATTACTTTCATAATGCCCAACTGGGCATGTTTTTACTTTAGACCAAGTGGGCATTGTACAGATGAGTGTATGACGCTGACCAATCAGTGACCAATCAGCGTCATGCACTTCCCTCCATTCATTTAGTCAGCGCATAGGGATCCTGCTAGATCACTATGTGCTGTCTTATACTGACACTGTAATGACGGGGTAGAGAGACAGACAGGTGAGCCCTAATCTACCCACCACTCAGTCCCTGCCTACTTGCACGGCCCGTCCTAGGTGATGGCGTACAACTGCGCGACGGTCCCTACACTCAATAAGTGTATGACAGACAAACAGACAAGGGTACACAGAAGCTAAGGGAAATGGGGCAGTTGCCCATGGCAACACCGTGAGCAACAGGAGTAGTGAACGAGCCGAGTCAAACCAGGAGTGTACGAGGTACCAAACGCAGAGCAGGAGCGTAGTCAGTAAAGCCAGGGTCAAAATGAAGCAAGGTCAATAATAATAGCAGGAGCAGCAGAGCCAGGAAACAGGAAAGAATCACAGGCAGAGGACAAGCAGGAAATGAAGGTATAAATAGACCGAGGGCGGGAGCTAGAACCGTCTGGCCAGGCTGTGATAGGTTCTCCCACACCTGAGCCTACCAGCCTGAGTGGTAGCAGATCGAGTCACTCTATCAGACCTAGGAGCAGGTGCAGACTGATTCCCCACGGGCGTCGACACAGAAGCTGTGTCTGGCTGAACCTTTACAGTCACATTAACGTTACTGAAGTGTTTAGACAGTGAATAGACATTCCTTCCAGCCAGGACGTGATTATTATTCACAATCCCGACACTTCGTTAATGTTTCTGTGGTACTTACAGCAGAGCAAAGCGTAATCTCGCTGTAACCTGTCATTTACAGCGTGATCTCGCGATATTACGCCTGCTCTGCTGTTAGTACCACAAAATGTTAACGAAGAGTCGGGATTGTGAATAGACATGCCGTTCTGGCTGGAAGGAATGTCTATTCACTGTATAAACACTTCAGTAATGTTAATGTGTCAGTATAAGACAGCACATACTGATCTAGCAGGATCCCTATGCGCTGACTAAATGAATGGAGAGAAGTGCATAACGCTGATTGGTCACTGATTAGTCAGCGTCATACACTCCTCTGTACAACGCCCACTTGGTAAACACACGCCCAGTTGGGCATTAAGAAAGGATTTAGCATAAAGCTAAAATCGCTCCTAACGTGGTAAAAATAGACTGTTTTTCTAAATAAAAAGCACTGCTGTTACCTACATTATAGCGTCCATCTCCTTATGTAGGAGATAGGGCACTTATTATGTGGTGACAGAGTCTCTTTAAAGGGAACCTGTCAGCAGAATTTCACCTATTGAACTTTACTTCTCCCTCACTGGCCGCTGCTATCAAAAGTTCATCGGCGTTATTCCCTCTCCTTAACTCCTCCTCCGACTGTAAATAATGGTCTGCAAACATTTTGCGCTTTTTATCGTAATAATACGGTGTCCCTTTGTGCGCACACATCTGAAGAGGGCATCAATGCACAAGCGCAGAATATTGTGTGCGGTGGGAAGGCGAGGAGCTGTCAATCAAAAGTAAGGAGGCGGGGTAAACTCGGAAAGACTTGAGGAATGAAGATATGACTCTTTTCAAACGAAGATTTGACTCTTTTCAAACAAAGATATGACTCTTTTATGCTCATTACCATTAGCATATGGTGTGGGAACACTAAAAAACTGAATAGTAAAGCTACAGAGCCGACTAAGAAGACAATTATAGGTTACATAGAAATGATTTTTCACCCACTACCACCAGGTATTGCTGGTTTAATAGGTAAAATGCTGGTGACAGGTTCCCTTTAAGAAACCTTTGCAGGTGTTTTGTGTTGATTAGCTGATTAGAGTGTCACACCATGAGTCTACAATCTTGAAATCTTAACTAATATTCTAATTGTCTGAGAGGCTAAAATTTGGGGTTTCATTAACGGTTAGCCATAATCATCAACAGTAAAAGAAATAAATGCTGGAAATAGATCACTCTGTGTGTAATGAATCTATATAATATATGAGTTTCACTTTTTGAATCGAATTACTGAAATAAATTTACTTTTTGATGATATTCTAATTCATAGAGAAGGACTAGTATATATGCTTGAAGAAAAATGTCTTCGCATATGCCCTAATAGGATAAATGTAAGTTGTGGAGAGCCACTGGAAAGAGGAATGGGCACCGTGTAATGCTACATTTCTTCTGTGCAGTCTCCAGCCTGTAGCTTGGCCTGAGCTGTCTTGCTCTTGAGAAGGGGTTTGCAGTTGGGACAACCACTGTAATATAGAGTTATTAATGGAAGTTATAATTGTAACTAGCACATGGCCCAATGAGCATTTCTGATATATATATTCCATTTGTATCCTGCAGATCCATCAGCTATGGGTATCTTTATAAAAGTCCATAATCTACATCCCATTTATAGTCTTTAGACATTCATACAAATGGTCTTTGGCATGTTTCTAAAGCTTAGCTCTATTGGCTAGAAATCCAGGGATCCCCAGAAATACCAGACACTTTTGGATTAGGTATGTTATGTCTGCGCAAAACTTACCAAATATTGCCTCCTGCCCATTCCTCCTCCCTCTGCCCAACAATTAAAGTTCCTCTTTTCCTCTTGTTTTCCCTCTCCCCTCTCTTCTGTTTTTCCCTTTATCCTCAAATTCTTTCCCCTTCTCTTTTGTTTATACATTTACATAAATAAAACTGTATACCTGGTGTCTACCAAAACTGATATTACACCACACCTTACTTGGGATGCAGTGCACTAATTAGACGCAGGGTTTAAGGTGGCGTGAAGGCTGGCGCTTCATGTGCTGGCTGTTAGGAGAGTGGGTGTCAACAAGGCACTTTGCCCCAATTGAAGCAATCTCTAGCTAGGTACACCTCTAGATCAATGGTCACATATTCAATGTGTTTTTTCCTATATTGCCATGTGTGATTATACCCCATGTGGATATACCCTTAGTCCTCATCACTTCTCCTTGCAGCAAGACCAATCTGTGTAATGACTGGGTAGGGAGACAGACAGGTGAGCCCTAATCTACCCGCCACTCAGTCCCTGCCTACTTGCAACGGCCCGTCCTAGGCGACGGCGTACAACTGGGCGACGGTCCCTACTCTCACTATGTGCAAGACAGACAGACAGACAAGGGTACCAAGAAGCTATGGGAAAAGGGGCAGATGCCCACGGGAACACCGTGAGCAACAAAGTAGTGATCGAGCCGAGTCAAACCAGGAGTGTACGAGGTACCAAACGCAGAGCAAGAGAGTAGTTAGTACAGCCAGGGTCAATATGAAGCAGAGGACAAATAGTAAAAGCAGCAGCAGAGCCAGGAAACAAGCAGAATCACAGGCAAAGGAGAAGCAGGAAATGAAGGTATAAATAGACAGGGGGCGGGAGCTAGCTCCGTCTGGCCAGGCTGTGATAGGCTCTCCCACTCCTCAGCCTCCCAGCCTGAGTGGTGGAAGAAAGAGTCACTCTATCAGACTTTGGAGCAGGTGCAGACTGAGTAACCACGGGCGTCGACACAGAAGCTGTGTCTGGCAGATCCTTTACAATCTGTCTGTTTAATGTACACTAGGGAGTTGTTCGTTACAAATTCCTAATATTTTAGATACCTTCAAACTGGTGTTAACATTGTCTAGAATACATTATAATACATTTCTGCCACTTTGATATCCCGTTGTTGTCTTAATCAACAATACTGCATTACTATTTACCATAAAATACTATATTTTGGTGTTATTATCTTTATTCCTTTGCAAATTAATTTCCTGGGTTGACTACCCTAGCAGACGCATCTTCTGCTGAAATTTTCACAAGGCGGCGGGAGATGCAACATCAAACCAGGAACCGTCAGAAGTCACTCCTGCAGAGCTTATATTTCTATGAATGTAACTAGTATAATTAAACTGTATGTGTTTAATATCTATCTATCTATCTATCTATCTATCTATCTATCTATCTATGTGTCTATCTATCTATCTATCTATCTATCTATCTATCTATCTATCTATCTATCTATCTATCCACACACACACATATATATAGCAACAGTATTTGAATTATCTCCCCATGGGTGCAAATAGTACAAATGCACTCTCTACATATAATTTTTATATGGCTGCCATTTATTTATTTGCATGAAATAGTAGAGGCATGAGAAAACTGTAGGATCCCATACTCTGCACGAGTAATGAAGGTTAACTAAGTCAGAGCAGCATTTATATCAAGCTGTGTGACACACAAGTGATGAACTTCATATTTAGCAGCTGGAAAGTGCAGATTACCTAAGGTTCATTGACATACAGTAGATAGAAATAGTGTTGATTGCAAAGAAATCAAGGGGAGACAGTTAAGACGGCAGTGTCCTATGTAATTCACACAGGAATGACAGCAGAAGGTCAGAGGGACATTGAGGATCTGAAATAATAGCATGATGGGTACTAGACTGTAGATAGGTGCTATAATAACCTCCAAAAATATCTTGCTGGAAAGAAATGGCATTTTAATGTTTTCTTTTCAGCCGAGAGTTAAACATTTTGTTCTTATGAAGTTGTTGAACGACTATTTTATCTTGTCATTGATGACTTGAATTGTTCTGCATAGTGAAATGCTGCTTTACGTGTATTGTCTGAGATTATTGCTTACAGACTTCTCTTTCATGTTCCAAAGCAATATAAGTGAGCCTAAGTAATATAAAGAGGAGCGTAATTGTTCTCAGCAACATGGACACTTTGAAAACAAAAAGACACATGTGGTATATATTGCTGGATTTGTTCTCCCAAGATGTGAGCTAAGCATCTTCCTTTATATCATAAACACCAACATTTAGACATAATCCAAGGTTTACAATGATACAATGCACGAAGACATTATACAAGATGTAATATAGGAATATAGCATTTTCCAGAGTATACAGTTTATTTTATTTATTTCCCAAAGCTTATATATAGCGCCAACCTATATCACAGTGCAATATATGATTGTCATCACTCACATCAGCCCATGTCCCCAATCGGTGGCACTCAATCTAATTTCCTTATTTCAGATACACACAAAATCAAAACTAGAATCTTAGTGCTGGTTGTGGTTTGCATCCGTGGCTCACCCTATGCCTAACTTTGGTAGCACCACAATAGCTTTGTAGTGTACAGTTACATAAGTGGCAGTGTCACGTCACCCCAAATATAGGTAGGCACTGATGGAATCCGGGATGGGAGTGGGATTATGGCCACTTCCACTATTTATGGACCCAATAGCAACTGTGTCGCCTACATCAATGGCAGATGTACGACTGTTTGTGTATATACCCCACATGTAAGGACAACATAGAAAGTAAACTGAAGAACAATTTTGGGAATTCAGAAATGTATCTTAAAATATTTTCCTACTTTTGAACAATTATGTGTGTATCTAATAAAGTAGTTTCACATAAATTGGACTGTATTGTATAGGCAGATGCCATCATACCGATTATATAGAAATCTAATACCTAATATAATACTATGAGTAACTTACAAAACACTTTGAAATGGAAAAGTATGAACTACGGATGGTACAATAGATATCACACACACACAAATATACATAACAATTACATATAAAGATGTTCTTTCTTATTGAAGGGTACTGTAAAGGATTCCAGACTTCGAGCATCTACCCACACATCAATACCCTACCCTTTCTACAAGTCTGGGGGGCTAATTTAAAATTTGCTAACTCCTTAACCTTTATATCATCTATTCTAATTATTGTCAGGATAAGTAAGTAACAAGACACCCCTTATACTGAGCAGAAAATGGTAACATAGGTCGTGTTAGTCTCTATCTCATTGCATTTTAACCATACTATGAAACCAATTTTCTTTGTTTAATGTTTCCATTTGTGTATATTTAGAGGTAATTGTTATTTTGTGTGTTCTGCTTGTAGACAGTGTATCACTGTCACTTGTCAATTAAAAGAACATCACAGACTGCTGGCATTTGCACTCCTTAATGAAAATATATGAGACTGAGTTAAAGCAGGACACCATGCAGACAGTCTGTAACCGGTCTTGCTACTGATTTTGGCATGACCCACACAGCCTGTCTAGACTACTTTTCTATTCCCCTTTAACTGAAAACCTCTTTCTAATGAAGAATAAACTAGAATTTTAGCACTTCAATTGAATAGCTGTTTGTAATTCCAATGACTCCTAACATTTTTTTTAAAAATCTTCTTTTTTCCCATTGCGTACCATGTAGCAACCTCACCTCAGCAGCCAGATAGAACTTGAGATTCTTTCCAGTTAAATCTCAGGCAAAGATGATCTGTTGCCCCCTCCCTTTTTTATTTTTGTACCCTTCCTTCCTTTTTGTTTGTTGGAAAACCCTAAAATAAAGAATTTACAAAAAAAAAAAATCTCAGGCAAATGAAACGGTAGGAACTTGTCTGTTTTCAGGCTTGATATACGTTGAATCATTCAAGCATTCTATTCCTGCAGATTGAGGTGTCACGATTAAATGACCTGAACCGTATATAAACAGACTTCTTTGGCCAATGTCTTCTCTACAGGGACCAAATGGAGAATATTTAGGATAGCCCCAAAGCTTCATTATAACAATTTTTACACAAAAATAGGATCCAAGATGTTTTCATCAAGGGTAGGTTCATATATTCATACATTTACATTTAAATTCCCTAGGAAGTGTACTGGGGCAGGTTTCCCGTCCTCTCTACTGGGCATGAAGGTGATGATTTAAATCTTAAAAGATGTTAAAATCCAAAGGTATGCAGTGGGTCACATTGAGACAACTTTATCATAGAGACATCTTCATAGTAAAACTTTTAGCCCTTACTAATGGAGAATGTACTTTAAAGGGAATGTGTTGCCAGAAAAACATGTTGTTTTTTTTAAATTAAACATTTAGTGTGTAGGTGATTAAACATTGTTCACATTTTTTTTATTTTTTTCACGAGTCAGGAAATATTATAAATTAGATTCTAATTTATAATATTTCCCATTGCTGGTCACTAGATGGAGCTATTCCCAAAATTGCAGCATTGCAAAATTGGGTAAAAAGCCCTCGCTCTAGTGAGCTCTCAGCATCCCCCCCCCTCCTTTATCCTGGCTAGTGCCGGGATAAACGAGGGGTTTGAACGGTCTAACCTCCTACACTGTGTGTCGCCATTTTTTGAGCTAACACACAGTGTAGAAGGTTTACATACAGTAGTAAACGTACACAAACACGAACATACATTGAAATCTCTTACCTGCTCCTGCCGCCGCGGCTCCCTCCGGCCCGTCCGCTCCGTCTGCTGCCGCTGGTCCAAGTGCACAAGTCCGGAAGCCGCGACCGGAAGTAGTAATCTTACTGTCTGGCCGCGACTTCCGGTCCACAGGAAAATGGCGCCGGACGGCGCCAATTTCAAATTGGACTGTGTGGGAGCGGCGCATGCGCAGTTCCCACACAGACGGCGTACACAGAAGTGGATGGGACGGGACCCGTTCGCAGTCCCTATGGGACTGTGGCTGCCGTATTCCATGTCTGTATGTGTCGTTAATCGACACATACAGAAATGGAACAAAAAATGGCAGCCCCCATAGGGAAGAAAAAGTGTAAAAATAAGAAAAAGTAAAACACAAACACGCAAATAAATATAAATGTTTTTAATAAAGCACTAACATCTTTAACATATAAAAAAATAATTGTGATGACACTGTTCCTTTAAGGGATTGTCTTGTGCCATATTAGGAAATATGGACATCATAGAGGGGGTCTCCTTACTCAGGCCCCTCCTCTGTGAACCAGAACAAAGAGCAGCTCTGAATGAGTGGCTCCCATTCTAGTAGACTCGAGAATTGCATGACAAGGAGAGTCAGTCATCTGAATAGACGCTATGTAACACTACATATCCCCTGTACCGGCCACTGCAGGGGAGGCCTGGATGGCCACCTGGGTGGTCACAGCTTTCCTTGGCAAAATCAGCTGTTTGCCAGGGGTGCCATGTGTTTTCATACATATGAAGTCCTATATGTCCTATATACAGTCCTATACGTATAATACAAGCTTTCAAGTGCATTAATCTGTCCAATAGATTTACAATGACATTAGTTTTTAGTTTGTTTTTAGCTCAGGAGATAGGTCTAACTTTAATTATCAATAAATAATCTAGATATCTATAATATAAAGATATAGAATTTCTGGTCGTGTCTGTAATAATATTGCAGAAAATGCCTCCAGCTGCTCAATATGGCAACTGTGAGAGTGATAGGAAATGTGGTAGGTGATTGCTATATTTCCCCACTGAGCTAATAAGGTGTGCATTCTGTGCACTTGGGGCGGGGGCCATGTAAAAAAAATATAATAATAATAATAATTGTCTTTCTGACTGTCTGGAGACAGTAATATTGAGGTCTGCTGGCCTTCTGCTGGACAATTGCATGTGGGGTGAGGTAACACACAGATTTTGATCTTGTTTCGGGTGGTTGGTAGTATGCCACCTGTATGTGAGGGAAAAGCGTGCTTAGTTAGCGCTCAGGCGAGCAGTTTATTTTGTATTTTGGTGCCTGAATATAAAGGTTGTACATTTTAGTTTGTTTTTTGCCACAAAATAAATGACAGGCAAAGCACCTGTTTAAAAAAAGAACTTCTGTGCCGCTGTTTCTGACTAAATTTTGCCTACAGCTAAAGAGCTATTTCCCACACAACTTACAGTCCAAATAATTACATAAAATAGGAGCATTACTGATAAAGCTTCCCCATTAAGGCACTCAGAAAAAGACTATAAACGGCTCTTATCAGGCTTTCATGTTTTGACCATACAAAAAGGCCCTATGAAAGTTATTAAATAGATAAATACATCCATCCAAATAGGTGCTAAAAATTATTTTGATGTCGAATCACAGTTAATATATCCATGTATGATATACCAGTAAAGGCTATAAGGATATATCTTATTCTTAGTACCACCTGTTAATGTGTTAAGAAGACATCAACCATGCACCACCAGACCATACACATGAGGTAGCTGTCCTTCAGCAGACCGTTATCTCCCCTGCCCTCCTTGGCAAGGATTAGACTGATTGAAATCCCATAAGGGGACTGCTTTTGAGGCCCCCATGAACATTATATCTCTGGCCGATCCAAATTCAGTGGGTTCAGATGTCTTTTATCTAGTGTTTTGGTGAGGTTAAGGTTGCTAAAGATATTATATTTAGATCAGCAACATAACCCGAAGCTCCTGGGACCTAAGGCCAGAACTGTAACAGGGCCCCCAACTTACGATGTGTCTCGTATGATATTTGTGTCTTCTTATGTGACAGATGGGTCCTTGGGCCCCCTCAGGCATCAGGGCTTATGTGCAACAAGTACCTCTGCACCCTCCATAGCTACACCATGAGTTAAGGCCCTTTTACAAGAGCCAATGATCAAGCAAGCAAGCGTTTATATGAACGCTTCTTCCTGATCGTTGTCCTGTGTAAACAGGGCAACTATCAATCCATGAACCAGCAAACGCTCATTCATTGGCAAATCGTATCATTTATGCAGCAATACATATTATCTTTGTCAGCAGCACATCTCAGTTGTTTAGTTGATCAGCGCTCGTTTTCATGGCCAATATTGGCCAATGTAAAAGGACTTTAAAGAGGCTCTGTCACCAGATTATAAGTGCCCCATCTCCTACATAATGTGATCGGCGCTGTAATGTAGATAACAACTGTGTTTTTTATTTTGAAAAACTATCATTTTTGAGCAAGTTATGAGCAATTTTAGATTTATGCTAATTAGTTTCTTAAAGATCAACTGGGCATGTTTTTACTTTTGACCAACTGGGTGTTGTACAGAGAAGTGTCTGACGCTGACCAATCAGTGACCAATCAATGTCATACACTTCTCATTGTTCCAGGCCAGCATGATCCACAGCACAGTGTGATTGTGCAGTGAAAGAACTAGGGCTGGAACAATGAGAAGTGCATAACGCTGATTGGTCACTGATTGGTCAGCCTCATACACTCCTCTGTACAACGCCCAGTTGGTCTTTAAGAAACTAATTAGCATAAATCTAAACTAGCTCATAACTTGCTCAAAAATGATCGGTTTTTTAAAATAAAAATCACTGCTGTTATCTACATTACAGCGCCAATCATACTATGTAGGAGATAGGGCATTTATAATCTGGTGACAGAGCCTCCTTAAGCTGCAAGAGATTAGCAAAGTCGTTCGGTAAAAACACAATTTTCATATATTTTACTTAAGTAAAGTAATGGTTCCAGGGTAAATGTCTATCTAGTAATCTTCAATTAATTGGCAATAAACCAGTAAAAAACAAATATATCGCTAGTTTCCTTGTCTGTGCATATTACTATGAGAGAATAGTGTTTTATATGACACTGTTGCTATGTATTATCTTGAAATTGATGTCATATCTTGGCTGTAAGGAGCCTTCAGGCCTGTTAGGACAATAGTAATGAACAAATAAAAATGACACGTTTACTGTACTCCTAAATTAATAACAAGGATATATTGGTGGTGATTTTATCCGTAAGACTCATTAAAAAAAATTGTAAATGCTATGGTGTAACTATATATGTTTAACGTTAGCAAACAATTGCAGTCAACAATACCAGTAGACGTGGCTCAAGCTCTCAAAGCTGGACAGTGATATATATAAAGTCTAATGAACATACAGTGGGACGACCACCCTAAATTGCATTGAAAAAAGGTCTTCCAGAAAGGTGGTCAGAAGAGGACCAATATACATTATAAATGGGGGAATTGAATGTCTATCCCAGGGGTGGTCCTCTTAAAGAGGTGGTTTTGCTGTATTTTAAATCATTATGTACTATTGACCTGTATTTAGTCATTTCATGTGTTGTGTGAAAAACCTCACTGTGAGGCACATTCAAAACACTAATCATGGATCTATAAAGGATGATCAGTCATATTAACAAATAGTTCACAATGCTTGGTTCAACACAAAAATACAATGCATGTTTTTAGGGGAAAAAAATCCATGCCAAGATCAAATACCAGAACATAGCGATGCATTTTGTATTGTTTCTAAATTTATTTTAAGGTTTTTAATCATTTTTTGCGCTGTTTTTTTGTGCCCAAACATGAAAACATTTTTGGGGAAATATTAAAATTTTCACACTGGCCACTAGAGCAGCCACAATAGGTTCATAAGAACATTCATCACATATACCCAGGATAGGTTATAAATGTCTGAACGCTGGGGGCCCTGCTAAACACTAGAACGGGGGACCGAGCCCTTCCTTCTCACTGCACAACCGCAGTGAAGAGGCGTTTGAATGGAGTGACGCTTGCGTCCTGACGCTCTATTTTATGGAGCCAATGGAAACAGCCGAGCGCTCATAATGACAGCTCTATTGTACTGGTGTGCATTTATCTCCCCGGTCACTCTGTGGGGGAGGGGCTGAACTGCATCATTTCTTGGAGACTGTAATAGTCTATGACATTTCGATGATATTTCACTGTCAATTGACTCCCATACATTACAGCTGCCACAAAGCACACACACTGATGCACCACTGTCTATAGAGACAACTAAGGAAGGAAATATATGCCTATAATATCGCCACCCCCAAGGAAGTATTATTTAAATAAATAAAGAAAAAAAATAGATAGCTACAATTAAAAGTGGTAATCCAGGTTAACATTTTGTACTAATGGCTGCAAATTTCCTGAAATTAAAAAATAAAAAACAGTACTCATCAATTCTGTCTCCCGAACCATCTAGCGCTAACGCTCCAATCAGAGGACTCAGCAGTCATGTGTTGCATTCCTGGCATGCTGCCAGAAATCGGATTCATTACCGCTGTGCCCTCTAATTGACTGCAACAGTCGCATGCTGCCTGTGTGTAAACAATGACCGAGAGGGCCCCAGATTATTAGCACTGGATCGCTGGGGAAAAAAATAAGGGAGTACTTTTTTATTTATTTATATATTTATGTTTTTATTTTAGACAATTGCAGCCATTAGTAGTACAAAATTGGGTAACCCCTTTAAAAAAAAAAAATCACATTATTTATCTTCTACGGACTTAAGTTTTGTTAATGAAACGAAAAGTAAATACATGAGCATTCCATTTAATGGCTGAGGAGTTGCCATATAAATGTCTGACAAAAAAAGCCTATTAATTTCAAAACAATAAATGCTAATCCCATGCCGCTAACACATTAATTCCAGTAACTGTATTAAACATAATTGTTTCTTGGCAAACATAAAATGATAGTAACTAATACAATAAACTGTTATTTTCAGGTCACCAATATGAACCTTCCATTGTCTGGATTTTAAATTGAGCCACTTTACCACCTTGCGCTTTTTAAAGGTTAGTTTATAGTCTCACATAAACCTTAGTTCTGACCTGGATTTATCAAATACTGTAAAATCTCACTTAATCTGGTGTTATTTTATGGGAATGATTTATCAAAATGTCTAAAAAAATAAAACCACACGGCTTGATATATGAAGGGTGTTCATCTTACTGTTCAGCTGTGGAGAGCATGCTCGAAGAATCTAGATTTAATTGAAAGAGAGCATTTCATGAGGAACTAAAGTGTAATTTTTATTTTATTTTCTACATTGTGCATTATATTCAATGTGCAAGAGAAGAAAATGGTTCAACCAAATCCTGCATTCTCATGACTCAATAACTTAGCTAAAGAGGTTTGCTCTTTTATGGGCAGGCTGTGCAGCAGAAGCAAACCTAATAAATGCATCAACGCCTATGAAAATATGTCATAATTATAAGTTTTTGTATTATTTTCTATGTAACTGCAACAAGTTTTACATTTTCCCTTGTTTGTGTGGGTTTTCTCCAGGCCCCCCAGTTGCCTCCTATAACTGATAAATCTTTAAAATACATGTAGATTAAAGATGTATTTCAAGACTACAATGTTGAGGGTCTTTCCTTACAATAGGCCATCAATAGCTGATCAGTGGGGGTCCAACCTGGGGATCCTCCACCAATCATTTAGATAAGGACGAGCTGTCAGGCACAGATACACATATGGATGAGCTGCTGTACCTGAATAAGCATTAAAGGGGCTGCGACCTGGGGGTCTGACTACCACGGTCAAACATTGATGGCCTATCCCAAGTGTTGTTTTTCAAACACTCATGCACTCGATGTTATAAAATTTTACTTTCCTGCATTCTGAAGGTGAATATATTTTCTATCTTAATTTATCAAAATATTTTTCTCCCTTTTTTAACAGCTATTATATTTTTTATTATTATTATAACTATTATTATTTATAATTATTACTAGATTTACATTTTCGGTTATATATTTTGGTGCAGGGCCATATGGAAGTGTGTATCTCTCCAGCATTTCCGTATATACAGAAAACAATAATCCAATAGCGACTGTCTATATAAAATAAACAGAAACTTTTTACAGGGAAATGTACAGGGAAATATTATTATAATGTGATAGGTTTCCACAGTAACAAACTGTATACAGCTGCTCAAACTGAGCAATGTGGCACCGTAGTTATAGTGGCTGGGAACTTAGTATTTAATTTACCTGTTACATGACAAGGACCAGACTGTCACTGTGACCGCCTAGTCCAGGTGAGGGAAGCGCTTAAAAGGGTTCTCTGGGACAAGAACATTTATGGCCTACGGTTTCGATTTTGGGACCCCCACCGATCCCAGGTAGATACCACCTAAGCTGCCTCTATACGTTTATATATGTGAAGGGGTTAAACATTTTGTAATTAGACCATTATGGGAAAAAGAGATGAAAAAAAGCACAATCTACACAAAGCAAAAAGCTAAAAATATATGTACTTGGCCGTCAAACAACATCCATTTTTAACAATGATCAGGGTAGCACACTGTGCTATTGAGCATGCACTGTGCACACACAATACAGAGAACACAATATAGTGCTACAATGGTCACAGCTATTCCAGCTTTTTCGGTTTCTTTTTTTCATGTCATGTTATAGGAACCAAAAAATTAAGAGATCATTGAATATTTTATTTTTAAATCAATAGCTTATTGTAACATTTTCCTAATACACAAATCTAATGAAATTTATGCTGCAATAAATAATAGTGTTTTTTTTCTTAGGGCCACTAAATCACCAATGGAAAAAACAGCCCAGCTGGATCTGTACAAAATGCCTTCCTATTCACGAGACCTGATGCTGTCTACCTAAACACAAGGACATTTTTATTATATTTTTCCTCCTTTTTTTCACCTTTAAAGCCGGCGTGCACTGTGCGTTATATTTAGCTCCAGAACATCACAATTTACTACCCTTTTCAGTAAAGTATAGAGATCAATGGTTTTGGACATGTTGAATTCTAACTTTTCTTTTCACCAATGTATTTACAACTTGCATATATAATATTTAATGTGTATATGAATTACAAAATGTTTTCCCTATGTTCATATAAGTAATTTTTACACATAGATATAAATTGCTAAATTTGTCCTCTTAAAGGAACACTCCTGGGAAAATTTATGCATTGTGTTATGCTTAGTGCAGGGCCTTAAGAGGCGGTGCCTGACTCAGGGATTAAAAAAAACTCCAGAGTAGTCATGCTCCGCCCCCTAAGTCCCTGAACTAACCATAATATAGTGTATCAGTTTTTACTTTTTGTCCCAGTGTTCCTTTACTTATCTAAAGTATCATTTGCTTCATTGGAGTGCAATCTGGATGTAGGATAAGTCCTTGTAATGATAATATTAACTTTGCATTACCAAAACAATTGAATCTATTGAATGTAAATTCTTACATTAGTTAGGAATATTTATAAAAAATATAAAATGTTGATCCATGTCAAATGTTCTTCAATTTGATAAGTAATGAATGAAAAATAATTATTACTGACTTTATACAGGCCAATAATTAAAAGTGTACCTCTCATTTAAAAGAGAAAAAAATATACAGTATTAGTGATCACATGGTGACGCAATATATGCTGACCAGTTGTTTCACCTATTTTTTTACACATTCCAAATGTTTAGTCGCTGCTTAAACCACTAAGAATGTGTGCTGTTGTTTGGCTGAGGGGGCTGGATCCCGCTGCAGAGTTTGCCAGTATGTCATGTACCAACGCTGCCCTCAGCCTTCACAATTCATTGCGCCGGCATAGTTTTTACTAGCAGAAAGTACTTCAGGAGGACAATGCGTGCACGCATGCTAGGCACGACAGAAAAATGTATACACCTCACAGGAGTGAGGTGTATGGATTCGACATAGCAACAGTCCCCGTAGGATTTGTATACTGGGGGAATGCAACATAGCATTGGGGGATAGAGAGGTGAATATACTGGTTGCTGAGTCAAAAAGGATTATTATACTATATTAGGAAGTTGTAGATCTACCAATGCAGAGTTTGATTGTTAAATTAAAAAAAATGAGTGACCCATTAAGCAAAAATGTTAATTTGTAATATTTGTGGTATTAACATTGTCAATTAATCAAAAATCAGATACCTCTTATAAGCCAAATTTTAAACTTTTCTGGGCTAATCAACAAGTATTGCTATCGCTGTTGTCACAGTGCCATGTGCTTGGAGGCTGTATGGAAACACAAGAAGTCTCTGTGGCACCGTTCTGAAGAGTCATAGGCTCTTTGTGCATCACCATATGGTGCTTAATAAAAAGCCACACACCGAAATATTCTCCCCTACTACATCTGATGGAGCATGACTTAGTATAAAATTTCAGGCATACAGAGGTAAAGTAGAGCCCCATAGAAGTCTATGAAGGGTGCCGTATTACAGATCTATGCAGCTCGAACGTTGTAACACGGTTGTGCGCATGAGCCCTTAGAGCAATTTTCCCCAACCAGTGGCTTGAGAGATACATGTGACTCTTGAGCCCCCTGCATGTGGCTCTCCAACTGGTGGCAGCTCTAAATACTATTGTGTCCTAGTGGCACCTGCAATGTCATTGTATTACTAAATCTTAGCACTATGCTCAAAGCTAAACAAGTGGCAATTAAGAATAGGGTAATCACCATATGACTTGGTCATATCCTCGATTAACTTTTCTCTGCTGCAAATCAATGATTTCTGTTATCTCTGTATTTGGGCATTGCTAGGCAATGCCTTTGGTCTGAGTCAGGATTTTGTCATCATTTAGAGTTGCCTGGTTAATTAGGGTGAAGTACTTTTCTTGGACCTATATATACTTCAGGCCTGGATTACTCAGGTGCTGGTTATACTGTTTCTGGCATGTGCTAAACGCTTTCAAAATTCTAGTTGGCGACGTTGTTCTTGTCTATGTGTTTGTTTGTATTGTGGGACCAGTTGGTCCTCTGAGAGATCTAGTTTTTGTATAGTGGTTTTATGTGTATCCTGGGATCAGTAGTTTCACTGGATTGCTTGCCTTTCCTGTGCATTTGGTCTGCTGCCAATCTGTTGTCTTACCCTGTTGTGGGATAGTGTTCAGGTAAGCTCTGTAAGTGCTGTTAATTCTTGCCAATTGTCTATCTATTTATCTGTTAACAGCTTGCATGCTAGTCATCTGCCATCCACTCCATTTTTGCATAGTCTCCATCTTCTGCTACCTCAGGATTCGGTTTCGCTCATCCCCTGGTGAGTTACTTGTGCCTTTTGTTTTCTGTCAGTATTGATGAATGCTTCACCCATGTGATAGTAATTGTCTGGTAATGCGGTCTTGAGCACCACCAGCGGCGTAACGGGTACCTCATAATTTCAGCAGTATCCACCAGAAGTTATGTCTCTGGGCCGGGCGGATTCTGAGGGCTGCAGTTGGTGGAAATGTTGGTTGGACAAGATGGATTTCTTGTATCCCAACTCAACGTTTATCCAAAAAGCCTTTCAGACAGGAACCAATGCAAGTATATTACCCATATATGTATAATACACAAGTCAGCAAAGTTCAATAAAAATAGAATCACGTCCTTAAATTCATAGCCCATGTAATATTTTACCTTTTCCTATTACATATGCAACTTTTACTATATATATGTATTTTCTTTTTATATGAACTTCCAAACAGTACCAATGATTGGCAGTTTTGTTGCTCCCGCAGATAAAATATGAAAACACAAGCTTCCGGTGCTTTTATCAAGCTGTACAGTGTTGTAGAGAATATGTGATAATACTATAATCTCCAGCATGGTCTATTCCATTCCTAGCTCAGACAATATTCCTGTGATGTTCAAGGGAACGTGTGAACTGTCAGATAGAAGGAAAAAGATGATTTTCCTTCTTTTTTTTTTTAAGCAGAGTTCAAACATTAAGTTACTTTGATGAGCAGCTCATTATTTTTATAATTAGCCATAAAATTGTTCAGACCCTATCAATAATTTACCACATTACCGCAGTTATTGGCATAAAAAACACATATTTCTGTTTAATGGAGATAAGGGTTTGTGTCTCAGAAGCTATTTGCTGCAAAATTTAGGCAAGAAACTGGTCTTAAAGTACATAATTAAAGTTGAAAAGAGTCTCATGTCGGGCATAGAAGTTTGTTTACACATGCAAATCCGAATATTATATATATATTTTATGTCACAGGGAGGACGGTGATAGCCGTATATGTCTTTCATCTAATAAAATCCCTAAATTATTTGAAAGAAAGCAGCACAGTGAGTTGCAAATAAACCGCTATGTGACGCCTGGCTGTTTGAGGTTGTTATAAATTGTTGTGATGGGATCTGTCAGTGGGCAGAGAATTGACAGCTCATTCATTTTTCAGCTAAATATTATTTACTTCATCTTATTCAATCTCAATTTCTGATATATCAATTTAGTTTTACCATCAGGTTCACTATAACGGATATAATATTTTAATTACCAATCTTTAGTCCTCTAAGAATTGATCATTCTCATTGTCTCATCAATACTATCCCTTTCTATATGCCCTATGGCATATGGACATCATAGAAGGGGGTCTTCTGATCAACACCCCCCTATATTAGCCAGAGCGAAGAGCCTCCATATACAGAGGATCTCAGTCTGGCAAAACTCACCCGTGCATGTATTATATAGAGGTCTACGCATTTGAAATGTACGGCTGGATACAGCTTTCCCAGGGATAACAGCTAATTCTTGGGGCTTTCTGAATCCAGCTGATCATTGGGCCAGTTTTAATATAACGACGAACAATAAAAATGAGGAAACCTTTATGGGAGCTTTAGGCTGCATGCACACATTGCGTAGTTTGGTGCAGAAAATCTGCATCAAATCTGCAGGTAAATGCAGGTTATCCTGCAGGTAAAATCCGTACCAAATAGTGACATTTTTTTATGCGTTTTAGGTGAAGTTTTTAGATTTTGATTGTGGAGCATTTTTTTTAACCTTATCAGATACAATTCGCAGACGGAAACGCAAGATAAATTGACATGCTGCGGATTTTAATATTCGCACCGCAGGTCAATTTACATGCTGAAAAATGCTGCAATGTGTAGATAAGATTACTCGGAATGTATTACGCTGTGGATTTGCCCAGATTGGCAAATCTGCACGTTAGAGGCGTTGTATGCATTTGGCCTTAAAGTTTAATGAAAACTGACTTGTACATCCAAAGTATAAATCTGTCTTCACTAAGCTCCCCCTAGTGGCAGTCGTGGATAGTCAGAACATTATTATTTAACTATATGAAGGGAAGTTCTGTATATAAAAAATGGAACTCTGACCCCTATGAAGATATATTATGAAATTAATCTGCAAGGAAGTTTTGATCTATTTAGATTTAGTCTAGAAGATATATGAATATTTTGACCAAAAAAATTATAATCAAAGCCCGGCCTGAGCCCTATAGCATATTTGGAATACTGAATAAAAGCCAAAATGTGTCATGGCATGTGAGCACATAAATGTATTCACTATTTTGTCTTTAGTTTGGTCCATCCAGATACATTTTCACGTATCTTTCATAGCAGCTGCTCCTCTACTTTAATCCCGCTAAGCCATCAGGACGTAACTGTACATCATGGATTGGCGTTCATTGCGTCACCATGACGTACAATTACATTACGGTGATCGAACAAGAACAAAAGCACAAACAATAATGGCAGAATTGCTGTTTTTTTTTCTATCCCCACCCCCCGGAAAGAATTCAGAAAAGCTAATCTATAAGCTATATGCACCCCAAAATAATGCTATTGAAAAATACAGCTCATCTCGCAAAAACCAAGCCCTCATACGGCTATGTCGATGGAAAAATATTTTTTCTTTATTGTTTTGAATGTGGCGACAAAAAAACGAAAACATTGCTGCAGTCCTAGATGCCAAAATAGTGACATGTCAGAAGTTTTGATTGGTGGGGGTCTGAGCAGTGAGACCCCCACCGATCACTAGAACGAAGCAGCTGAAGCGCTTGTGTGAGCCCTTAGCCACTTCGTGTCTGTTCGGCTTTTTTCGGAAACCCGATGTGTCGGTGTACGGGCCCATAGACTTTCTATTGAGTCCGTACTCCGATCCATTTTTGTCCGGAAAAAGCCTAACAGACACGAAGCGGCTGAGCGCTCACATGAGCACTTCAGCTGCTTCGTTCTAGAGATTGGTGGGGGTCTCAGTGCTCGGACCCCCACCAATCCAAACTTCTGACATGTCACTATGACATGTCAGACTTTGTCAAACGTTTAGTTACACTTTAAGGCCCCATGCACACGACAGCAAAAAAACTCAGTTTTTGCGGACCGCAATTGCGGTCCGCAAAAACGGAGCCATTCACTTTCATTGAACACTGACACCTTTCCGTAGCACTATGGAAGGGTGTCAGTGGCGTGGAAATGTTCCGGGAATTATGGAACATGTCCGTTCTTTCGCATTTTGCGGGCCGTGCTCCCATACTTTGTATGGGAGCACGGCCCGAAAATGCGGCTGTCAGTCAGCGGCCGGCCGTGCCCGCAATCGCGGGCCGGGATTGCGGGCACAGTCGTGTGCATGGGGCCTAAGGCCTTATTCCGTTTTGCGCGCGTAAAAAATGCATAGTTTTTCCTGCGTTGCAGTTCCGTGTGACATCAGTGTATGGTGCTTGTCAGCGTTTTTTACGCGCGTATGTATTCCGTATTTCATGCGTTTTTACGTCCGTAAAATAAACTGAAGGGGGTGGTTTTCTTTTTCTCTAGCAACTGTTGCGTGAATCACGCACAGCACGCGGATGTGCGTCCGTGTGCTGTCCGTGATTTTCACTCACCCATTGATTTAAATGGGTGCGTGATGCGCAAAAAACGCACAAGTATAGGACATGCAGTGAGTTTCATTCAGCGGACACACGCTGCGTGAAAAACACTGAATGTCTGAATGGCCCCATTGACTTGCATAGGTCCGTGTGACATGTGTTATTTTCACGCGCGTAACACGGACGTGAAATACGCTCGTGTGAATTAGGCCTAAGTTTGAGAGATCATTAAGAATAAGGAAACTGTGTTAAAATAGAAGGCCCAAGTTGAAAAATTGTACAAACATGTCCAAGTCACTTATACTACAATTTGCAGTTGATTTGTGGACTGTAGCTTATAGCTGATGTCAAGGAAAGGATCATCATTAGTTGCCATTAATAAAGAAAGTCCGCATTAAGGAAACTTTGAAATGGAATTTTAATGTGACATCTGACATCTCCTCCAAATCCATTACTCACCTTGTGGAGTCTCGTTCTTGTCATAATCTTTGTCACAGGGTCATGGGAGAGGGCTGGTCTGTGTAAAGCTGCTTATCTTTGGACTCTATGGGAAGAACATGAAATCTGTTTTCATTAAAATCTGTCTAGCTAAACAATGTCATGTATCGCCTATAGGAGGGTTTACACACCATGTAGCCATAAGTAGAAGTACATGAGAACCTAACATGTCTCCTTCAAACATTCTACCTAAAGTTTTTTGCAGATGTTTTCAAAAACAGGAACTATTAACTATTTTTCTATTTGGTAATAGGACCTATTTCAAGGGTTTGCCATTAAAATTTTACAACTTTGAAAAATAGAAAACAATATCAAGACTAGGGTCGAGTTCACACATTGCGGAAATACTGTGTTTTTTCTGCAACCTATTTAGTTGCGTAAAATCCGAAGCATAATACAGAAGCAGCAGAGTTAATGAGATTTTACCAAATCTCATCCACACGCTGCATAAATGATAAGTGGAAAAAACGCTCCGAAATTGATTTTGCTATATAAATACATAAAAAAATGTACCATATATGCTGTGAATAGTCCTTAACAAAGTTGCAAGATAGGTGAAAACATGGGAGAGAAGCTAGGTGTGAACACTAATAGTACTAGGATAAGTATAACATATGTACAAAAAAGTGTAGCATATAATATGCCATGCTTCAATACATACCCATCTGTATGATACAACCGGCAACCATATTAATAAGTCTACACATACTTTCCAGCAACTGTGTAATCTGTGTATTCCTCCTTACTACAGTATGTTACTATGTATTGCTCTCCCCAGTGGCTGATATCCTCATGACACCATGCACGGGCCATGAGTACCTAAACACCCTACTAGTGAGGCGCAATATACCATGTACAAGCCTCGAAACAGGTGCCAGAATGACTTTCACGGTGTATCCTATATGGCATTTATTAGTTACCATTTGTTTTCCATTTTATATACTTTCCCACACATGCAGTGGTCTCTCAGGTTACTATATTTTTAGCTTATCATGGTCTTTCCTGGGACATCATCATAGGACCGTGAAGAAGCTCCTGTCCTCATCACAGAAAGGGATACACCAGCTTCCAGTATCTCTTCCTGAATTTTCTCTGTAAGGACTAGCTTTATCTGTATTGTTTTTTGCTTATTTTTCTGTACTATTATTTTTATTTTATTTTGGGGTAACATTTTTGATACTTTGAAACCAATAATGAATAAATTATGAATTTAGAGTGAATTAAAATCAGAGGGAGCACTGTATTTAGAAATTAGGGCCATCTGTTACACACTTCCGTCTGTGGGGGTGTCCATAAAAATGCCACGCATTGACGTGTCACATACCACCCATTATGATAAAAACTGATTCAGATGTGTAGAATTTGCTAATTTTCAAAATTAGACAAACACATTAACCTCTTGCCATTGAGTAGAATGATATGTGAAGATGCCAATACTAACAAGGTGAATGTTTGGGACACCTTTTTAGTGTTGCCATCTTCTTATATCATCCTACTGAATAGCAAGTTGGTATGATTTGTGTGGAGAAGGCCCTGCCGATTCAAAGCAATTATTCTCCCTCCACTAGTGCATCATCTTAATGACACTTTTCTATTCAGATGGCAGCACATTGGCTCCAACCCTACCGATGCACCATCTGTGCGGAGTTTGTATATTCTCTATGTGCTTATGTGGTTTCCTCCCCAAATCAAAAACATAAAGAAAAACTTTACCAAAGAATGTAAAATTCATGGCGAAGTGTAATAAATAAATAGGAAATGGGTAGACAGTAAATGACCTTAGTAATATGGTATAATTGAGAGGTCTTTGAAACATGTTTTCATATGTCCTTCCATACTTGCTCCTGTGTGGAAGAATATAGTGAAAAGACTGGCTTCACTTAAACTTTTATTCCCACATAAGACTATTATGGTACATCCATAAAGGAATGTTATAAATATCCGATTTGTGGGAGTTCGAAGGCTTGGAACTCCACCGATCAGGAGTACAGCCGATCCCATGCCCTTTCATTGCTGCCCTGAAACCAGATAAAAGCCACTGCAGATGGCCCTCATAGGTGTAGCAAAAACTGGCTGTCTCCTCCCACTTCTGGGAAACAAAATAGGACAAAAAAAAACATTTTTTGTATGTCTTTGTGTAGGTAGATTGACAAGCCTACGTGCTACAGTATGTACAAGAGGCCTGCCTGTACTCATATCAATAGAAGGAGGCGCAGGGTACTGATACTGATGGCCATTCATAAAACGCAATGCCTTTGGAGGAAGGATGGTGTCACAATCCTGGGGTATGTGGACCCACTGGGCCGCTCCGCCGTAGCGGAGTGGCAGCTGGCCAAACAACAGTCTATGCAAAAGTCTTATCACATGAGTACCTGTAAGAGCCCAGACAGACAAGAGGTGTAGCAGGCGCTTTGGCACAGATTATTCATGGCACGGATGATGCTTGGCATAGCAGATGATGCTGGGCATGGCAGACGACAATGGACGTGGCAGATGACACTGGACGGGGCAGATGGAACAACACGACTCCAATGCTAGACTTCAGCTCAGGAACAAACACAGTTACAGGTTACAGGATACGGGAAGCAGGATACGGGAACCCTGGGAACAGGATACAACTAAGGGACCATTTGCAATACGAACATGGGTAGACAGCAACAACGCAAGGAGCGGAATGGTAGAGTCCTTTAAGTAGTCGAGTGTGATCTGGGGATTGGGTAGGGAACACAATATTGGTGTACGCGCTTGCCCTTTAAGGCTGGGGAAGAGCGTGCTCGTGTGCTGGCGTCTCCTGGGATAGAGGCTTCGGCAAGTTCCATGTGTTGGCCACCGCAGGCACAACAGATGGTTCCTGTTGATAATTTATTGAAAGTTTTTTTTTCTTTGAATACGTTCATATTCTTCTGGATTCAGTTTAGTGAAAGTGAAACATATCTTCTGCGGAGCATTATCACTCTCATAAATTCTCATTTTATTACTTTGGATCTGCAAGTGAGTGCTGTTAATACAAGTGTCTCTTTAACTTGAAAGTACTGATGTTAAATTAGTCCCTTTACCATTATAGCAATGGGAAGTCAATTTAAATGGAGGTCTTGAACTTCTCTAATGCCTTGATCTATAACCGTATATGTAGAAGTAGATGCTAACTCCAATTTATAGTGTTACTCTTACCCTACTGTGACTCAAACCCTATCTCAAACTCTTAACCTTCATTAAAAAAAGGATTAAAGCATATAAATTAATCAAGTTTTTTTATTTAATTTTATTCATTAGCCAACGTTATTCATCAAATGTTGCCACATACATACATCCTGTACAGGACCACACGAGGTCCCTACTGGTCAGGTTTATGGACCCATAGAAACTGCGTGTGTGAGACACCATATTCTTCTGAAGAACAACTGCTTATAGTAGAGAATAATTGCATAATACCACATTTTCTGAAAGCATCAAAGGCATACGGAGGAACAATTGGGATCCATAGCAGACTATGGGTGCTGTATTACGACTCCGTATGACACAGATTCATAGTTCAGCAGTGTGCATGAGGCCTAATGGTTGAATACACATATTTTCTTATTGCTATTCTATTCTCTCCTACTCTCTCTTTTGTGCAACTCTATTTTGCTACACAGGGGCATAACTATAGGGGGTAGACAGATAGCGATCTCTCCCGGTCCCTAGTTCACGATGGGCTAATGGCTCCTCTACTACATAGGGGGACACTAGTACTATAAATAGGACAAAGGGGAGATAAGACTACGCCAGTCTTACTAAAAAGCAATTCGGCTTAGAAACGTTAACTTTCCCCCTAAATGTTTGGGGGCTCTAATGTAGGCTTCGCATAGGGACCCAGGAGCTTAAAGTTGTGACATAAGTTATAATTGAAGTAACATATTAAATAATAACTATTCTCAAGAATGTTTAAATAATTTGGGCCTCCTTGGATTCACCATTGCATATAAACTATCACTAAAATAAAGCCAACAGAGGTGGAATCTTTATCCAATAGTCTTTGAGATTTGAATGCTCGCTTGAAGAGATCTTACACTATTTACAAGAGAAGTGTAAAAACTTCTTCAGGGAAAATTTTCCTTTGTAAGAAGACTTTCTTAATAGAGAAGAATCTACATGTCAAATTCGCACTGTCCTGGGGTGTTTTTTAAGACATTTGCTTCTGCTGAATGGACACCAATTAGTACCAAGGCGCTGAAGCATTCTTGCTCAGTCACGTATTTTAAACATGCAACAGCCAAACGAGCTCATTATGATTAATGTAATTATTATCATGCCATTATAAGATTATGTTGTGTAAAGACGCTGCACCTTTGCACTCAGCTACATTAAATACTTTCATAATCCCTCTCATTGCTCTGCCACCTCTTTTTAACACTGCTAACATTTGGCTCTCAGCATGGGAGTACATTTTCCTAGTCCGGCTTTCTTTGAACATAGCATGTTTTTATAGATAACAGGGGTTAGGAAAGTCGTTTGAGAATGGATATTATTTCCCGTAATGGGGATGAAAGTTTTTTTCCCATTATAAAAGCAATTTATACTTTCTTACTTAGGCATATTTAGAAAGATGCATTACATACTTAACATCTCTAACAAAAAACTAATGGTTCCTCGGCACTGAACTGCAATTTGGGCAATCATATATTGAACTGTGCTTTTACTGTTAGAGGTGAATTGACTTGTAACCAATGTATGGCCAAAGTCAAAGGACTTTTGGGTGGAATAGTTCACAGTTTGGTAATGATATTAAAGGGGTTATTTGGGGACCCAAAATTATTAGCAGTGTAGTCAATGCAGTATGTGACTACTCACTAATATACATGCTGGTCCTCCGTCGTGCTGAATATGAGATTCTCATAGATTTTAATATCACTGCCGGGGGACCGAAAATCTAGTTGCACAGGATACTTTGATGAAGATACGATGTGACCGGCCCCGCTGTACTCTACATACAAGCAGTAGCAGTAGTACATCGACTACACACAGTACAGAGGGACTGGTCAAATGACGAGGAGTCTTATCATCATCAAAGTATCCTGTGTAACTAGACTTTCAGTCCCCCGGCACCGCTATAAAAATCTATGAAAATCTCATAATTAGTGCGACGTGGGACGGGAATGTATATTAGCGAATGTATATTAGTATCACATACTGCAGTGATTACTCTGCTGATAATTTTTGGTCCCCAAATAACCCCTTTAACAATGTAACAATATTAAAATATAAAATACTGTATCAAGATGAACATTGGGGACAATGTCATGTCCTATAGGTTTTGGAAGCGCCAAAATTCCTCAACTACCATTACCAAGGAAATGTTAATGATCACAAGGTATGGGGGATGATTATGGGGGGCTACTTGATAAAAGCAGGAGGCATTTCTGGTATTAGGTCGCTAACTTGTAAGAAAAAATATGAGCACTTTTAGAGATTCTTTAAATTGAATTGATGTCACATCGAGACTTGTAAATATGACAAATGGATATGAAGTTTTGAAACATCTCAAAATCTTAAAAATATAAAATTCAGTGTCACAGATGAAAGAAAAGCATTATTAATCTATCCTATTACTCCAATGCCTTATCTGAAGCATAACCCACATGTGCTAAATATTTCAAAGCCATTCCAGTTTTTTATAGTGCAGCTGTGTAATAAATAAGACAACATTTTTTTTTATGTCCCAAAAAATGAATGCTTCTATTCAAAATTTCATATTGAAAAGATACAGTACCTAGAGATCCAATACACTTTGAAGTCTCTGTAGTTTATACTGACCCTTGATCTGCTCAGTAATATTTTTATGTCTGCATTTAGTAATCCGTCTATTACTGGTTAGTAGATTGAAAATCCTTCTTTACAGTAGAACAAGGAATGTACCTTAAATTTCAAGTGACTTTTAGAATAAGCTAACATATTTGTGCGCATGAGGAATAACACTATTTAACACTAATAACACTATTTCTGGCCATTATATGACTTGTATATGATGTATATTTCTAAGTTATTCCTGAGTTCGTTTTTGGATCCTAAATGCTATCATGTCTTCTATATACAGCACACATAGAGAAGAGGAGATATGATCTCCTATATCTTTATTGCAAACACTCAGAAGCAGCATCAGCTGCTAGGAGGAGATTTTAAAGCAGTAATGATCAATGTAGTTGTGAATCCAGCACTGAGGTGAGATATAAGACTTACTAGAAGCTGAGGTAGGATCTCTGTTTGTCTCTCTGCCTTCTCTCTCTCTCTCACTCTGCTTCTCCTTCCCCTTACCTCTCCATAGACTTTTATGGGCAGCTGTAACTTCATCGCTCAATGAATTGATAGTCCGTCTGAGTGAGTGAACAGTTAGGAGGGAGGGGGTGGGGAAAAAAAGGAGCCTGATAAGTGGAGAATAAGGCATTTTTCTCTAATAATATATTTTACATCTCTTATATTCGCTTATATTATTGATTTATGCAAAGTTTGTCAACGTTTAGTGTCTATTTAAGCTAAAGTAAACAAAAAATGTTGGTCCGCTCACCATGCACCTGGAATATGGTAGACACCACAGTAAGATCTAATTTGGTGCTGTAGACAGGAGAACTGTGCGTCAGTAGCAGATGAAGCAATATTTTAAGATCAAAGAGTAACGTCCAGCACTCGATCCAATAAAAACAAACGTTTAATTCATCTGTTTTAAACAAGATACCTTTACCTTGTTTTAAACTGATGAATTAAACTTTTGTTTTTATTGGATCGAGTGCTGGACGTTACTCTATTTAATATACATTACTTTTCTCAGACCATAAAAATCAGAATTATTTTTTGTTATCCAACTTTCATGGATCTATTTACTTTGGATAACAGCCTCTTTGACTATGATAGTGTAGTTTTCACTGTGTCACATTGTATTTAAAAAGACTGTAGGTAACATTTTGGCCTTATACAACAGTAGAGGTAAGGAGGAACAAAAAACACGGCGCCACATGGTGCAGGTTACCCAGGTAAAATGTAGTAAAATGAGTAAAATACTACTAACCTGGTAAAGGGTGATAAAAGGCTTTTAATCGTATGTGTGCTGCTGCCAAGACTCAATGCCGGTGATCCGAAAAGAAGACCGCAAATAGTATGCTGAAGGTGCAGGAAAAAAGAGAGTCTCCAAAGGGCGCTGCTACACTTGGGTTAACAAACCAACCCGTGAACTGTATTAAGTCAAGTAAGGATGTAAATGATGAAAAAATATTATTTATTGATAATAGAGGCTACGCGTTTCAATGCCACACCAGCATCTTCATCAGGCCATCATGGGTTGGTTTGTTAACCCAAGTGTAGCAGCGCCCTTTGGAGACTCTCTTTTTTCCTGCACCTTCAGCATACAACAGTAGAGGAACATATTGAGCTTCTTTATTGGTCATTCCTTTTCTCATAAAATGGGGAAGGATCAGACCCCTCTGTGCCATTATTGCATAAGGGAACTAAGGCCCAACATACGTCTCATTAGCCAAGAGATATCCTACCTAAATGAAATAAAATCCATCTGTTAATACCTTTTGGCTGTGTTTGCTGAGATGTTGGTTAGGTTTGTAAGGGCTCTGGATATAAAGTCTTCTGAATAATCAGATATTAGCAAGGAGCACTATTACAAATGACTTCCCTAAACTTCTGCAACTATCAGTCCCTTATAAGATGCTTGTTTTCTATTGCTGTTTATGGTTAGAGTGGTACCGAGCATTGAGGATGCATCAGATCATTAGTTATGAGATGGTTTATTTATGACCATGACAGTGAAGCCACAACCATATTTCCAAGATCATAGACCTAGGTTCCTTAAGACTACCAGAGGACCCACTCTTTATCTATACAAAACAATTGTATTATAAACTTAATTGGCATCATTGTACACACAGGATATATCCTCAGTAAGGCTAATATTACACGGCCCGATATGGGCCATGAAAATACGCACCGATCAACGTTGATCAACGCTCATTTGCTTTCACAAGATGCTATGATCAGTGATGTATGGGGACGAGCGATAGTTACTATGATCGCTCGTCCCCATACATTTCCATTATGTCAGCAGCATACCTTACTGTTTACACAGGGAGATGAGCTGCTGACAACAATAATATTTAATGTTTGCTCATTCATCAAATCATCGTTGCCCTGTTTACAGGGCAATAATCGGGAATGAGTGTTCGTATGAACGCTCGTTTTCCCAATCATTGGCCCGTGTAAATGGGCTTTAGACCCAGTTCACACAGAGTTTTTTTTTACGTTGATTTTGACACAGATTTTGCTGGCTTCACATTGATTTCAGTGGGAGGTGGAGGCGTCTTTTTTCCCGGAGCAACTTTTAGCCGCTCATGGGGAAAAAAAGTGTCATGCCCTTTTTTGCCACTGTTCCGCCTCTGACCAAGGTAAGCTCTAAATGGGGTTGACTTCTTCAGCCGTTTGAGGCTCATTATTGTGTCAGAGCCTGGGCCCACCAGAGGATTCTATGAATCCAACCCTCAACATGGATATGTTTCTTTGTTTTACATAGCATTTAACAGCAGTGGGATTACTTTGCTACAAGTGTTACTATATTAAATAGAATTAGGACATGTCCATCAAGTTTAGCCCGTCATTGTCTGACAAGCCTCTTTTATTCATCGAGGAAGGTAAAAAGCTCCACCAAAGCAAGGTGTTTAAAAATGTATGTAAAATCTACTATATATATTTTTTACTACAAGCTTTGTGTCGCAGCATGGCCTAGATTTTTGAAAGGTTGCTAGCTTTTAGCACTCCCTCCTTGTGTATGCTTATTTTTTATAAATGTAGGTCAATTGGTTTGTCGTATGTCGAGAACAATGCATTTGAAACCTGTGTCCTTTCTGGGAATTGTACAAATACATTAGGACCTTGATAATGTAACAGCGGCATCTCAACAAAAAGAAGATGAAAATGTGATCATTAATCTTTTAGGTGCTGCGTGTCTACATATTATCTCTAGCTTTACAGATCTTGCTGATATGAATCTAAATGGTTCTAAATGTCTGTAAATGAGTAATGATCGATGTCCCTGATTGTGCTTATTAAGTTCTGACGTAACCGTCCATAAAGAGATTATGACTCCCCATAAGTAAAATACTGAGCCTTTACTCACAATGAAATGTAATCATTATAATGTAACCCCTTCGCACATTTAGATGTACCTGTTTGTCCAAAAACACAAGAGGTTAAGGCCTTTGTACGTGATTGACGTTCTCCTGAAATAATGTCCAATATTGAGAAAGCTCCGATCCTGGATGTGTAATTCAATAAGCAACACGATCAGTAATGATCACAGCACCCATAGGGAAAAAAACAATGTTTGGAGGCTCCCTTTCTTCTCTCTAAATCAGTCTAAGCATAGTAACTGCTGGGGTTTAGCGGTTTTATATGACAACCTGGTGCCTAATGTAGGCCCAATGTAGACCCCAAGAACTGCCAAGTGAGAATGCCTTTTTCTATGTACTTTAGGTATTTGCAAACCGGTGCCTGCCAATATTCTATTCAATACAGTAATGCATTAGACTACATAAGTAAGTAAAAATGAAAATCAAAAGAAAAAGTTTGTTTAATTTCATGCAAAAAAAGATACAATTAATTTCACATAACGGTTAATACTAAATAAAAGCTGTAAAACATAGACAACATAAACATATTTGGTATACCAGTACTTGTAATAACCAAAACCCCTGCCTGAATAATTTCTAAAATACTAGAATTCTGGTAAAGTACCTCGCTTCCAGAAGTAATGGAGCATGAGGCACCGTGCACAAAAAACAGAGAATTGGACAAAAGCAGTTTACCGGGCCGTCACCCTAAAAAAAACGGCGATGTGATGTGAATAGCTTAGTATCCTTGTCGTGTGAATCGGGCCTTACACTACACAAGTAACTGGGACTGTCTATCACACAAGCAGTTGGTGACATATAGCTCTGTATTTTCCAAAAGGGGGGTCACTTCTTGTGGATTTTTTTTATTCTGCCACCTCTGGGCCTCTTTCGCCCAAATGCTCTTTCACTCCTGTGCACTATTGTTTGCCCAGACAAAAGATTAGGGCCACATGTAGGGTGTTTATAGAACCAGGAAAAAAACAAATAATTGACCATTAAAATGCCTTATCTGAAAACTAAATTAAAATCTTCATCTGCACCATTTGCTACACGATCATTTTTGGATAACATCTGTGGGGTCAAAAAGTTTTTTAGACCTTTAGATAAATGTCCTGAGGGGTTTAGCTTCCAAAAAGGGTCACTTCTCGGGGGTTTCAACAATACTGGTATCTCATAGGTTCTGCAAATATGACATGGCGCCTGAAAACCATTCCAGCAAAACTCATGCTCCAAATAGCACTCCTGCCCTTCTGTACCTTGTCATGTACCCAGGTTGCACTACCTTTCACTACCCAATTCTAGTAAATTCTATGAAACACCTGTGGGCTCTAATCCTTTAGGGGAGTAGTTTTGAAAAAGGGGTATTTTTGGTGATGTTTCTTATATTTTGGAACTTCCGGGTTTCTGTAAGCCTAAAATGGTGGCTGAAAATTATTCCAATAAAAAGGAGACCCCAATATTTACAAGGTGCTCCTTCATATCTGAGGTCTGTGAGTTAGGTTGCACACTAGTGCCACATATGGAATAGTTCTAAAATCAAAAACCAGCGCAATACATTTTGAGTTGTGTTTTTTTGTTGGCACTAGCTGTGTTAAAAAATGCGATTACAATTAAAAATTGAATATAAAAAAAATAAGTTTACAATTTCACCACCACTTTGCTATGCAACACCTAAAGGGTTAACACACATACAAAATGCGGTTTTGAATACATTGAGATCCCCCCCCCCCCTCTCCCAATTTCTATGGGAAGCAGAGGAATTTTTTTCCAGGGCTATTATCCGCTCGCTGGAAAAAGAAGCGGCATGTCCTTTCCTGCCGCGGCTCTGCCTCTGACCTCCCATTGAAATCAATGGGAGGTGAGTCCTCAATTGCAGCAGGCGAAAAACGCAGTGAAAACCACAGCAAGAAAGTGCAGGCAGATTTTTTCTGCCTGCAAAAACTCTGTGTGAACTAAAGCCTAAAGAAGACAAAGGGTAAATGTTATTTATTTACTAAGTTGTGGTATGACTCTTAGAAGCAGATTACAATTTTGAAAACTGCTATTTGGTCAAACTTTTCGGTAGATTTGTGATTGTTTTTTTTTTAAGAAATAACCAAATAACCAAAACTTTTGTCATGACAAAAAAAATCTCAGAATCACTTGGATAAGTAAATGCATCACAAAGTTATTCTCGCATAAATTGAGAAATGCGTCCCGAAGGCCAAAACTGACTGCATCCTAAAGGGATAAAATACTTACAATTGCATCAAATATATTTTTTCCCGTTTCCTTACATTTCTAATATATCATCCTGATCCACAGGGATGACACACAGAGAATATTCACTTGCATATATAAAAATGGAAGATATCTCCAGAATAGCTGATTTATCATATGAATGCTACTCATAAATAATTGTATTTTGCTATCTTATTGTACAGTGTGATGTACCACTCCCAGAATTGTACTGAAATCCTTTGGACCCTAAACCATAAAGAACAGTTAGAATAAAGATGAATATATTATCATTTATTACAAAATTTCTAAAATCCAAACCATAAGTATTCTTTATGCAAGTATCACATCGGCATATTATGTTTTGGAAATGTATTTATTCAAGTGATAATTATACAAAATATCATGGTATGCAAATTGCAGACAACGCAATGTATGCACAGATAAGGCATAGTCTGCTATATGTAGAAACGATTCACTATTCAAACCACTCCCTTGATTCAGGAGTTCGTGCCAAAACAAAATAGATGAGTGGTTGATCCTGGGATTTATTCTGATTGCCATATTGAAGTCGGGAAGGACTTTCTCCCTAAGATGAGGAAAATTGGCTTTTGCTTCATGGCGATTTGCCTTCATTGCAGAATAATAGGCAAAACTGAATGGGCGTATGTCTTTTTTCGGCTTACAAACTATGATACTATTTTATTATATAAGAAAAACATTTATTTAGTTAGTCAGCCAACACTGACATTTGCTCACTAAGTCCATTTTCAAGTCGAGGACTTACTCAATGACTTTATACCATATACTGTATTCATAACCATTCAGTCCCAATTGAGAGCTTAACCCCTCTAGGATGCTGTCTAGTTTGGGACTTAAGGCTCAGAGCCCATTTTTAAAATCTGACATATTTCACTTTATGTGGTAATAACTTCGGAATGCTTAAACCTATCCAAGCGATTCTGAGATTGTTTCCTTGTGAGACATTGCGCTTTATGTTAGTGGTAAAATTTGGTCGATATACTCAGTGATTATTTGTGAAAAATTTTGAGAGAATTTGAAAAAAATATATAATTTTTCTTCATTTAAATGCATCTGCTTGTAACACAGAGGGTTATACCACCCAAAATAGTGACTAGTTCACATTTCCCATATGTCTACTATGTTGGCATCATTTTTTGAACATTCTTTTTTTTTTCTAGGACGTTACAATTCTTAGAACATAAGCACCAATTTCTCACATTTTGAATAAAATGTCAAAAGCCTCTTTTTTAGGTGCCAGTTTAGTTCTGAAGTGGCTTTGAGGGGCTTATATATTAGAAACCCCTATCAAACACTCCATTTTAGAAACTAGACCCCTCAAAGTATTTAGAACAGCATTCATAAAGTTTATTAACGCTTTAGGTGTTTCACAGGAATTTAAAGCAAAATAGAGGTGAAATTTACAAATTTCATTTTTTTGTCAGAAAATCCTTTTTACTAAATTTTTTTCTGTAAAACAGAAGGTTTTACCAGAGAAATGCACTCAATCCTTATTGGCCAGATTCTTCAGTTTTGAGAAATATCCTACATGTGCGCTAATGGACTGAAGCACAGACCTCCGAAGCAAAGGAGCACCTAGGGATTTTGAGGCCACTTTTTTATTACGCACCATGTCCGGTTTGAAGAGGTCTTGTGGTACCAAAACAGTGGAAACCCCCAAAAAGTGACCCTATTTGACAAACTACACCCCTGAAGGAACTTATCGAGGGATATAGTGGGCATTTAGATCCCACTGATTTTTTTGCTGCATTTTGTGGAATTAGGCTGTGCATTTGAAAATCAAATTGTTCCAATAAAAGGTACGAATTTTTAATTTTGACAAGGAATAAAAGAGAAAAAGCACCCCAACATTTGTAAGGCAATTTCTCCCGATTACAGCAATACCCCATATGTGGTCATAAACTGCTGGTTGGACAAAAAGCAGGGCTCAGAAAGGCAGGAATGCTATTTGGCATGTAGATTTTGCTGGATTGGTTTCTGAGCGACATGTCGCATTTGCGGAGCTTCTGAGGTACCAGTACAGGGGAAACCCCTTAAAAGTTACCCATTTTGGAAACTAGACCCCTTGAGGAATTCATTGTAGTTTTCATGGGATGCATGCGACTTTTTGATCAGTTTTTATTCTATTTTTAAGAGGCGTGGTGACTAAAAAACAGCAATTCTACTATTGTTTTTTATTCTATTTCTTTTTTACAGCGTTCACCGTGTGCTATAAATGACATATTCACTTTATTCTGCGGGGCGATACGATTACGGCGATACCAGATGTTTATAGCTTTTTTTTATGTTTTATGGCGTTTGCACAATAAAATACTTTTTATAAAAAATAATTTACTTTTTGTGTTGCCTTATTCTAAGAGCCAGAACTTTATTATTTTTCGATCAAGAAAGCCGTGTGAGGACTGTAGTTTTCGATCAGGACCATAGTTAAGTATTTGCGACTTGTTGATCTCTTTTTATTCCATTTTTTGGGAGGTGAACTGACCAAAAAAATTTGATTCTGGCATGGTTTATTATTATTTTCTTTTATGGCGTTCACCTTGCGGGATAGATAACAAAACACTTTTGTAGTTCAGGCCATTACGGACGCGGCGATACCAATTATGTATAGTTTATTTGTTTATTTATTTATTTTTATTAATAATAAAGGACTGATAAAGGGGGGATTTTTACTTTTATTACTTTTAAAACTTTTATTTTTTCCTTTTTACACAACTTTTTTTTACTTTGTCCCACTAGGGGACTTGAAGGCAGGAGGCCATGATCGCTATTCTAATACACTGCACTACATGCGTAGTGCAGTTTATTAGAGCTGTGAGCTACTCACTGACAGCAAGCATAGTGGGTCCTGATTTTGTCAAGACCCACTAGGCATTTGTAGATGGCATAGCCGGACGCCATTTTTAGGCCTCCAGTTGCCATAGCAACCATCGCTGGCCGCTATCATGTAGCGGGCCATCGATGGCGGTTTAACTCCTAAGAAGCCGCGATCGCCATTGAACATGGCTTCTAAGGGGTTAATCAGCGGGCATTCCGCGATCGATCCCTGCTGTAGGAGCTGCGGCAACTGCTGCACGAGAAGCATCTGTCACACCTCCTGTATGTGTCGGGAGGCCGGCCGAAATGGCATTTCCTTCCGCGACGTACTATTTCGTCATGGAGCGTGAACAATGTGGTTAGCATGACGGAATAGTACGTCATGGAGCGCGAACGGGTTAAAGGCTATGTACGGTACTCCTTCGAAAGTGTTTTTTTTATTTTTTAATAAAATTGTCAGTGCGTTGGGTGCCACTTTCAAATGAGTTTTTATTAAAAATAATTGTTACTTTTTGAGATACAGCTGCTTTGTATCCTGTAAACAGAACAGCTGTATTGTTCGCTAAGATCTAAATACGTCAGGTCCGCGAGACTGACGGGTTCAGTGGCATTGGGTCCTGCGTGTCTCTGACACGCTGGATTCACCTGTAATCTACCACATCTAAGTTATGAATTTAGATGTGATGGATAACAGGTGGATCCTGCATGACAGAGACCCGCAGGACCCGCTTTCACTGAACCAGTCATTCTCGCGGACCTGACAGTTACAAGATTCAGCGAACGATACAGCTGCTCTGTATACAGGATACAAACGTTATTGTGTGGGAATTACGGTATAAGAAACCCCTAAGGCCGGCCCTGGTCTCTGGTAATCTCTGGCAGATCTGCGACAGAGGCCCCTAATTTGTTATCCCCTTGTTTATTTATTTTTATTTACTTATCTAATACTTATTTTTTTTTATACATCATAGAATCCAAATGGTCAAAACATACTATAGCGCCAACGGCCGCAGGTTTTACTCACCCCAGCGGCCACCAGCTTGCGCACCAGAAATATTGCCCCAGCACACCCTGGACTACTTAAGGAATTCTGCCCGCTTCCTCAGTGTCTGAACAATGTTGTTTCTAACCCAGTGTTAGTCTGAGAAGGTTCTGTAGCCTGTTCCAGTCAGCTTCCAGTAATCCAGCACAAGTCTGCTTCCAGTAATCCAGCACAAACCTGCTTCCAGTAATCCAGCACAAGCCTGCTTCCAGTAATCCAGCACAAGCCTGCTCCTAGCTATCCAGCACAAGCCTACTTCCAGTAATCCAGCACAAGCCTGCTTCCAGTAATCCAGCACAAGTCTGCTTCCAGTAATCCAGCACAAGCCTGCTCCTAGCTATCCAGCACAAGCCTACTTCCAGTAATCCAGCACAAGTCTGCTTCCAGTAATTCAGCACAAGTCTGCTTCCAGTAATCCAGCACAAACCTGCTTCCAGTAATCCAGCACAAGCCTGCTTCCAGTAATCCAGCACAAGCCTGCTCCTAGCTATCCAGCACAAGCCTACTTCCAGTAATCCAGCACAAGCCTGCTCCTAGCTATCCAGCACAAGCCTACTTCCCGTAATCTCGCACCAGCCTGCTATCAAGGTACCATCTCCCATTGACTGTCCTATACCTGTCCGGCCAGCAGCTACTCGGTTACGACCGAGCAGTCCAGTGGGTCCACATCCCCAGTGGACGTTACACCTATCTTTGGGGAATACTGTGATTGTACATTTATTTTTTCACACTACTGTTTTTCTCTATTTGAGCTGCCTTTTGTTTTATGTAAAATATAATTGAATTTAAAAATTGAAAACTGCAATAAACAATGTACGTAACTAAACTTTACTGTCACAAAAGTTAGTTATTTCATACTTTGCTACAATCTGGTTAACAGAATGAGTCAGTTCACTAATATGTTCAAGTTGAAAAGAAACTTTCTCCTCATAAGCCAAATCATAGTCAGATTTGTAATCCAAATAATTTCTAAGCAGCATTTTCATGATGTGTTTCACCTACCATCTGTCAGACATCTTAACCATCCAAATAGGGACTGAAAAAATGTCAAAGCCAGCAATGCAAAAACAATTTTTTACCATATGCGACTCATTAAACGGCAAAACACAAGGATTGATGCAAAATATTTAATGCATTCTGGTGAATGTACATATTTCTCTTTTCCACACATATATTTATGACTTCCTCACATCTAGAAGATACATTTAGCTATTTCAAGTTTCATATATATATATATATATATATATATAGATAGATAGATAGATATATACCAGTATATACATATATGTATATATATACTAATATATATATATATATATATATATATATACATACATATACTAGTATATATATATACATTCTAGTATATATATACTAGTATATATATTATGTGTGTGTGTGTGTGTGTGTGTGTGTGTGTGTGTGTGTGTGTGTGTGTGTGTGTGTGTGTGTATATATATATATATATATATATATATATATATATATATACACACACAGCAAATACAGTTGTGGGAATAGTTTTTATTTTTTCAGGGCCTAAATAACAATTGTAATTTCTACTGTATAAACAAATAACTTGTGTTAAAAAAAAGAAACACACAACAGATTTCAACATGTAGTAATTTTTTTCCAAAAACTAAAGACTTTGTTCACATATCCGTTACGGCTCTATTCTGATGTTCCGTCGGAGGTTTCTGTCAGAATAGTAGTCGACTACGGTATTGATTCCATCAAAACGACGGAACCCCTACACAACTGAGACAAATGGAAACCATTGGGACCGGATCCGCCACCATAGAAATCAATGTTGATGGAAACGGAAAGCTATGGTTTCTGTTTGTGTCAGTCAGGCTCTATTCTGACGGAAACCTCTGAGGGAACGTCAGAATAGAGCCGTAACGGATATGTGAACGAAGCCTCAGTGGGATAAAATAACTACACAGTACACCCTTCTTACTTCCACAATTATTAAAGCAATTAGCAGCCAGGTGTTACTAATCAAAATGTATTTATCATCTATTAGGCCTCATTTACACGAACGTGATATACGTCCGTGCGACTCGCGTGCTTTTCAAGCTATACAAGCCTATGGGGGCATGCAGACAGTCCGTGAGTTTTGCTCAGCGTGAGTGCGCTGAAAAAAAGTCACGACATGTTCTAAAAATCTGCGTTTTTCGCGCATCACGCACCCATTGAAGTCAATGGGTGCGTGAATACCACGAAGGTCGCACGGAAGCACTTCCGTGCGAACTGCGTGATTCGCGCAAGAGCTGTCAAACTGAATGTAAACAGAAAAGCACCACGTGCTTTTCTGTTTACAAACATCCGAACGGAGTGTCTTAGAGATGAGCGAACCGAACTTCACCGGGTTCGGCCGAACTCGTTTTGACTGAACCCGGCAGGAGACAGTCACTGTCCAGGGTGCTGAAAGAGTTAAACTGTTTCAGCACCCTAGACAGTGACTTCCGATCCCAATATACGTGAACGTGTAAAAAAAAAAAAAGTTCTGACTTACCGATAACTCCCGGCTTCTTCCTCCAGTCTGACCTCCCGGGATGACAATTCAGTCCAAGTGACAGCTGCAGCCAATCACAAGCCAAGCACAGGCTGCAGCGGTCACATGGACTGCCGCGTCATCCAGGGAGGTGGGGCCAGATGTCAAGAAAGGCGCGTCACCAAGGACGCGTCACCAAGGCAACGGCCGGGAAGTTCTCGGTAAGTACGAACCTCTTTTTTTTAAACAGGTTACTCGATATGGTGATCGGAATTCACTGTCGAGGGTGCTGAAAGAGTTACTGCCGATCAGTTAACTCTTTCAGCACCCTGGACAGTGACTGACGTCGACTAGCCTCATCTCTATGATGGCGGCTGCGCGAAAATCACGCAGCCGCGCATCATACACTGATGACACACGGAGCTGTCAAGTGCCTTTTGCACACGCAAAATGCTGCGTTTTTTTGCGTGCGCAAAACGCACATGCTCGTGCAAATCAGGCCTAAGACTGTGTTCACATGTTGCGATTATGTTGCGTTTTTGTTGCATTTTTGAACTGTTAGGCCCAGTTCACACAGAGTTTTTTTATCCTGATTTTAACACGGAAACCGCTTCTGAATCAGGAAACATCCGAAACTGCCTCCCATTGATTTCAATGGTAGGCGGAGGCGATTCTTTTCCGTGTCGGGTTTTAGTCTCACGGTAAAAACAAAGCAGCATGCTCTTTGTTTCTGCAGTTTTGCCTCTGACCTCCCATTGAAAGCGATGCGAGGCAAAGAAAGCGTTTTTCGCGGCGCTCAATGGCAGCAGGCAAAATATGCTACTAAAAATGCAGCAAAAATTGTGGCAAGGAAGTACAGCCAGGTCAAAATCCAGAGGAATTTTCAGGCAGATTATTCTGACTGCAAAAAAACTCATAAAAAAACGATGATTTAAGCTTCCCATTTATATCAATGGGAAAGAGCATTGTTAGTGCATACGACGCATTTTTCTTACGTGAGCTTATTTAAAAAACGCGTCGTGTAAAAAAAAAAGCGTCAGGGCAATTATTCGAAAACGCGCTAAATTACCATAGTCAATGGGAGTCCTAATTACGAGCCCAAAAAAAGCACTAAAAGCGCACACAAAACGGGTAAATAAACACAACAAAAACGCCTGTATGTTTTTTTACACGTTTACACGTTGTTTTTATTTAGCGCCGTGTGAACAAGGTCTTTTAGAAGGTATTTCAGCTGGAAGCCTTGGCCAGGATCACACAGACGGCTTGGATGCAGTTTTTGTGAAAGTATTTAGCTGAGTTTTTTGAGCCAAAGCCACACGTAGATCCAATAGGAAGAAAAGGTATAGAGAAAAGACTGATGCATCTCCTTTCTTTTGCGTCCACTTCTGTGTTTGGCTAAAGAAAACTGAAACAAAAACTGCATCAAAACTGTGTGTGATCCTAGCCTAAGAATAGTATCTTTAAAACCAGATTACAGCTGAAACACTTTGTAAACCGCATGGGTATTTATAAAACGCATTCTTTTTTTTTAATGCGTTTTTCTCCCCACCAGTTCAAAAACGCAACAGAAACACAACATGAAAACCCAACGTAAAAGCAGAATGTTGGTCTACTTTTTAGAAAATAAAAATGCTACATATTGTAATCTGTTATGTTTTCTTTGTCACTTGAGGTTATTGGTTTGTTTATAGAAGCTGGTGAGAAGCAAACAATATAGACCCTGATGAATAAAAACATACTTACCATTTCCCATGACTGTATATACACTATAATATTATTATTTGTACTATGCAATATTTCTAAGAATAAAAGAATTCACCGATTAACTTGTCAAATCTTCAGACTCATATTTAATTAAAGAGTTTCTTTCCCTTTATTTAGTTTTTTAGAAAAATTAGATTTATCTTTTCAGAATTTTTTTAACATTTTTTTTAATGCTTGTCTTCCAAGAGCCATAACTTTTTGATTTTTTTCATTGACATAACCGTATCAAGGCTTTGTTTTTTGCTGGATGAGTTGTCGTTTTTAATGGCATATACCACATAACGTACTGAGAAACTTTTAAAAGTTATTTTTGCCATAGAATGATTAAAAAAACAGCAATTTCTCAATTTTTTTAGGGTTCTGTTTTTACGAAACTAGGAGAGCACGTCAAACAGTACCAACAACCAAGGGTTGAAACCAATCAGTATCCAGAAAGGAAGGCAGAAGCCATGAAAACCAGATAAAGAGTGAAGTTAGAATGTCTGAGTGTCTTTTGTCCTCTAGCCAACGATAACTGGTTTAAATAGAGGTCCTGCTGACTTCAATAGATTGGGGTGAAGAGCATGACAACACATCATGGCCTTAACAATATGTCGGTAAAAAAAAACTGTCAGCATCGTCTCGAGGAAGCACCAAGTTGCCATAGTGATGCACAGCGTCCTGAACATAGAAGCTTGCTGTGCAGTGTCAGTACAGCGGGTAGGAGGAGAGACACAATGTTGCAGTGGGATTTGATGAGTAAAAAAGAAGTAGCCTTAAAATATCCAGATCACAAATTTAGAAAATATATCTGTAAATTAGTAATAGTTCGTATTACATAGTGGATTTTTTTTTTTTTTACAGTTTTAAGATGCAATTGATTTTTTTTTAATATTGCAGAAAATGATCCGCATTTAAAGAAAACAAACTAATTTCTTAGGACATTATTCACCTAGCACGGATTAGAAACTAAATAAAAGAGCATATCTATAGGTTGTTATAAGATAAATCAGCCTACCTTATTCTCGTTTTTCAAAGCCATGATTAATGTTGGGTTCATCTGAAAAGAGCTATGATGGATTCTATGATCGTAACCTAATTATGGGGAGCTATTCTGGAACAATTAAATGGTTCATCATTTGCAAGTCAAAATACAAAATTTCTAGTTTGTGCTCTCAGCGGGTCTTTCCTAAAGTTTAAGTCTCAAATTAATCAAAACACTTTGATAGAAATATCTTCTTGACCTTTAACCTTCTGGAAAAAAAACCTGCCTTTGTTAATCTGTAACATCCAAATAATAAAATAAAAATTTGCATTTCATACCAAAAAACAGACAAAACTAAGACCTACTCTTTCCTAGTCTGTTGTGAACAATTATCATTCTATTTTAATTATGTTATATTTATAAATTATGAATTTGCCGCTTTTAGCATTTTTACTACTTTAAATTAGTTTTAGGTTTTCTTAGTAATAATTTTGGAATTCGGGGATTTTAATATTTTTTTGAATTTAGATTTATTTTTTAGGAATTATTTAGGATTTTTTAGGACTAAACTTTAAAGGGAATGTGTTGCCAGCAAAACATGTTTGTTTTTTTTTAGCTAAACAATTAGTGTGTAGGTGATTAAACATTGTTCTAATTTTTTTTATTTTTTTCACGAGTCAGGAAATATTATAAATTGGATTCAATTTATAATATTTCCCAGCACTGGTCACTAGATGGAGCAATTCCCAAAATTGCAGCATTGCATGTGGTAAAGCAACCACATTGCTTTATGCTGCAAAATTGGGAAAAAATCCCTCGCTCTAGTGAGCTCTCAGAATCCCCCCCTCCTTTATCCTGGCTAGTGCCGGGAGAAACGAGGGGTTTGAACGGTCTAACCTCCTACACTGTGTGTCGCCATTTTTTTAGCTAACACACAGTGTAGAAGGTTTACATACAGTAGTAAACACACACTGAAACACGAACATACATAGAAATCACTTACCTGCTCCAGTCGCCGCCACTCCCTCCGGTCCGTCCGCTCCGTCTGCTGCCGCTGCTCCATGTGCACAAGTCCGGAAGCCGCGACCGGAAGTAGTAATCTTACTGTCCGGCCGCGACTTCCGGTCCACAGGAAAATGGCGCCGGACGGCGCGCATTTCAAATTGGACTGTGTGGGAGCGGCGCATGCGCCGTTCCCACACACACGGCGTACACCATAGTGGATGAAACGGGCCCCGTTCGCATTCCCTATGGGACTGGAGCTGCCGTATATTCCATGTCTGTATGTGTCGTTAATCGACACATACAGAAATGGAAAAAAAAATGGCAGCCCCCATAGGGAAGAAAAAGTGTAAAAATAGAAAAAAGTAACACACAAACACACAAATAAATATAAACGTTTTTAATAAAACCCTAACATAAAACTGATATAAAAAAAAAAAATTTGGTGACACTGTTCCTTTAATGGACAACTGTCACAAACAAATACACAGTAAACAGTGAGGTCCCTGTTCTTCCCAAACCTCTGTCCCTACCTACTTGTTAGATCCGACCTAAACGATGGCACACAACTGGGCGGCGTTCTCTATACTTTTACCAGTGGAACTGACAAACGGATAAGACAGATACAGTATGAAATAACAAAGGGTCACCTGGGAAGTACACGGAGGGAGAGGCAGGGCAATTACGCCATGGACAAGTCCGGGTACAAAAGGCGGAGTCAGGCAGGCAGGGTTTAAACCTGGAGAGTGCGGAAAAAACAAAAGTCAGAAGGCAAAGAAAAGCAATCAGGAGTCCATCCGGGGTCAGGTCACAAAGGAGTCAAAATGCAAGTCTGCCAGGGGAGTCTGAAACAAGGGAAAGCACCAGGCTAGGTAACTCTAATTACAGGCAAAGACCTACTACCCCAGGATGAACTAAATAAGGAGAGGGCGGGAGCTCAGAAACATCAGCCAGGCTTTGATTGGCCTGACGCTCCTGAGCTCCTATTGGCTGCAGACTGCCTCAGTCTGCCAGGCCGGGCAACGCCCGAGCGAGTAACTCTCGACGTCCTGGAGACCGAGGGAGCAGCAAGAAGGGAGTACGTGACAACAGCATTGTAAAAATATAATTGCAAATTAAGGATCTATACAAAAGGTAAAAGTGACTATTAGATGAAACTAGGCCAAACCCACCTATATCAGATGAGCATAGAGACAACCCGACTTTTCGAACTTGTTGGATTTCAACATCTCCAATCCTTTGTTCCCACAAGAAATAAACCTCTTCCAGAAGTGTCTGGCAGCGGCTTATTCCCCTTCTCCCCATTGACATAAATATGCAGGTTTATGGGAATTCGGGAGAAACTGTCGGCCATCTTGAATTTAAGACTCACTGGGAAATTTTTCTAAGCAAAATGCACCAAAATTATTTCCCAAGTGTAACCAAATTAATTTTGTGTTTTAGAGCCTTTAAATGCATATTTTTGGCACATGATATTGGTGTAAATGTACAACAGAAATTAGGTTTCTTAAAGAGAATAGTGTCTAACAAGTTGAGCCAAATTTATCACATGTGCAATTTTGATACATTTTGGTAAATTTCCCCTGGATTCGGATGCTGTCATCCTTGAAGTGATAAGCTGATACCGCTAAAGGATGTAGCAGGTTGCCACACATTTTACCTGCATCAAATAAATTGATGATGATGTATTACAGAGTCCTAAGCAATATCTCTCTTTCCTCTTTTTTAGAATCCTATGACTGACTGTAAGACAAATGGCTGCAAAACAAGCCTTCTCGCACTGCCTTGTCTGCAATAGGAGACAAAGAACACAAAGTCCTGCCCCTGTAGATATTAAATAAAGCCTTAAAGGGGTTGTCCAGGCACGGTCACCGGATGTCCATGTCGGAAGAAGATGGCTCCGGTCACAGAATAGTACTGCAACTCTGCTCCTATTCAAGTGAATAAGAGCAGAACTGTAATTCTGTAGCGCGGCCGCTATGCAGTGGTCAGAGCCATCTGGCTCTGAATACTGCAAACGCTGCAAAACATCTGGTGCCCGGAGGCAGCCGGTGCAGCTCATCAGTGGGGTGTCTGGGTGTCGGACCCCCACGATCATACACTGATGACCAATCCTGTGGATAGGTCATCAGTAGTCCGTGCCTGGACAACTCGATTAAGTTCCTGTGGCAGATGTTTAGGGGTATGTTTAGCGGTATGTTGGTATTAACTAGAACTAGAAAAAGTCCCTATTTTATTTTTTCAATGGGGCCTTCTTAACTCTATAAATACTCCTGATCATTAATATTGTTGATACATTCTATTGAAGATGATTTCTCATAAAATAGAGTTTTGGAAATTGTTTGAATGGGAAATTTTTATAAATTTAATCAATTAAATGAAGTAGCTGAAAACTAATTAATATAAAAGCTTGTTCTGTTGTACAGCTCAATAAATGAGAATGTCAGAATTTCAATAATGTGCTTAAGAAAGTAATCCAGAAAAAAATAAAAAAAGATCTCTCATTCGCCCACATTTTAAATGGTAATAAGCTGCCCAAACAGTGGGAAAAAAGCAGGTTGTGCGCTTTTTCAGCACATCAGTTATTTAAAGCCTTCAATATAATTCTCAGAACTAAGTTGTGTGAGATTTTAGCATGTCAAGATTTTCAGGTCACTGCTTAATCCGTGATGCAGACACAGAAGAAGTTTGAGCAGAGACTATGAGAGAAGGGACGAAAATAAAGAGACTCTAATCCTTGAGAACGTCTAGAGCATGAGCGGCACAGATTAAACCTGGAATAATGAGTGATGAGATTGCGGCATGATCTATCATGAATGCCTTTGATGTTGTTTATGTTGCAATATTTTAGCAGAGTCTAAATTAACTCGCTTTTTGACGCGTCAGAAATTAATGTGCCATCTTCTGAAATGGTTGGTTAATCTTCATACCTCCAGCCATTCATTATATTGCTGCTATGTTGAGTGCAAACAAAAATAGCATTTAAGGATATAATTAAGATTTAGGGCTGAACTCCTTTATCAAGTCTGATCTATCTATCTATCTATCTATCTATCTATCTATCTATCTATCTATCTATCTATCTATCTATCTATCATCTATCATAAGCCTATTGATGACTGTAATATTTGTCAAATCCACATAGCTTCCTAAGGGTATGTGCACACGATAGCAGGCATTTACGTGTGAAAAGACAGACTGTTTTCAAGAGAAAACAGCTGCCTCATTTCACACGTAAAAGCTCCTCCTCGTATTATGCGAGGCGTCTGTGACGCTCGTAAATCTTGAGCTGCTCTTCATTGAGTTCAATGAAGAACGGCTCAAATTACGTTGCAAAGAAGTGTCCTGCACTTCTTTGCCGAGGCAGTCAATTTACGCGTCCTCGTTTGACAGCTGTCAAACGACGACGCGTAAATTACAGGTCGTCTGCACAGTACGTCGGCAAACCCATTCAAATGAATGGGCAGATGTTTGCCGAAGTATTGTAGCCCTATTTTCAGGCGTAAATCGAGGCATAATACGCCTCGTTTACGCCTGAAAATAGGTCGTGTGTACCCAGCCTAACAATTCTGAAGGGCATGCAATATTTCTTATTTGTAAAAAAACAAGTAAATTGCAGAATTATCAATGTAATTCATCAAATATATTATTGCTACAATATCATTCATTATTATTTCCAGACCATTTTCTTACCATGTTTTTGTTGCCTCCACTTAAAGTTCTCAAAGTTTCTTTAATGTCTGCCTCAAAGATTAAAAGATCTCCTTAATTCCTTCTTATTCCTGATCATAAGACACTATCCTGTGTATGCAATATATGAATACTATACGCTTTGATGAGACGTTAAGACAGACATCAGCAATATTAATTAGTCTATGTAACATGTTGTATGCATTTTTCCATCTCCAGATCCAAAAAGTCTCGGCTTTGCTTTTAATGCAAACAAATAATTAGGATTGAGCACTAGTTTATAGAATAGAGCAATATTTTACAAGGTGAAAAGACATTAAGCCTTATGATAGATTGCATAATAAACAGCATCTGCAGAGCAGGACAGACATATTATAAAAGTAGACCAGGCTGCTATGGGGCTAACGGAGGGGGGGCCGCGTAGGTGTGTCTCATCCTGGTCTCAACAGGTGATAATCAAGGCCCTTTACACTGGGCGATTATCGTGCAAACAATCGTTCATATAACGCTCGTTGCCGATAATTGCCCTGTGTAAACAGGGCAGCGATCAGCAGATGAACGAGCAAACACTCAATCATCTGCTGGTCGTATCGTTTTAAAAAACAAAAATATTATCGTTGTCGGCAGTACATCTCCCTGTGTAAACAATGAGACTCCCTGCCGACATGATAATAATGTATGGGGTCACGATGATTCGGACTAACAACCGCTCGTCCCCATCCATAGCTCCTTGTGACTGGAGCAAAGCGCGCCGATCAGCGAGCTGTTTAGTTGATCAGTGCTCGTTGCATCAGCCAAAATTGGCCGGTGTAAGAAGACCTTAACTGATGCAAGGATCCACCTCCCCATGGGAACAGAAATGTTAGCAAACAAGGTGGAAGAACTAGCCATAAGGTCATGCTGCCCTTTTCTTCTAGAAGTAAAGGGATGGGATGGTGGAACACAAGCACTGTGTCTATCATGCTTTACATAGGGTGTGTAGTGGTGGGGATCCAAATGAGGCCACATTGAAATGTTAGCTATGGGACCCTCTCTATTCTATGTAAGCCCCCGAGCACAGATCTTAGTCGTTGTTATTAAGGCTCTTCCTTTTTGCCTTACATTTTACCTCCATTGCTTTCATTTATTTATAAAATGGGTGCTCTTGATTTTTATTTTTTTTTTAAATCAAATTTATTGTAGTATAAAAAAGTATGTGGTTTTCGATTCCTCATAGTGACTTGCTTGTAGTATTTGGTTGTTGCAGTCGAGTGGAAACCTTTATTGTTTACTCCTAATAAAAAAATCTGTCCTGGTCATATGATGGACACACAGGTGCATGGTTCGTTACAAGACACAGCTCTGATATCTGTACTGCAACACGCCGTGCACCTGTGTGTCATCACGAGACCAGAACAGATTTTCATCACCTGGACGTAAACAATAAAGTTTCCCATTGACTAGTACAGATCTATTAAAGGGATTACCTCAAAGTCCAGGAGCTATAAAATTCTACTGCTGCAGGGGAAATGTGATAACAGGAGCATTGGGGGTTGTCCAGTTGTAATGCTCATTATATAATAAAAAGTTATATAACTTATTTTCCTATATACATTCTGTATCAATTCCACATGGTTTTTAAGATATCTGCTTGCTGTCTTTCAATAGAACCCTTTATTGCTTATTTCTAGAGGATAAAAACCTGTCCTGGTCATGTGATGATCACCCGGAAGAAAACAAAAAATGTTTTTTATTGAATGACTGCACACAGAGATCTTGAAAATCATAAAAAAATAATACAAAGAATATATTGGAAATGTATAGAATATTTTATTAAACAATAAATAACCTTTATATGGTGAAACAGTAAAACCTGTTTAAGGTAAGCTGTGCAATATCTATCTATAGAAGAATTTAAAGTGAACGTCCACTATAGGGCAACTTTTGGCCGAAATGTATAGGAGAATAATCAAAATCATTTTATATTTTTTTGTAGTCAGTTCAATATGACCAAGCAGTTAAATATTGTTAGCAGGAATTAATGATCTCTCCTCTCTCTCTCTCTCTTCATATGCCCATAGCATATGACAATTGTAGTTCTTGTAATATGAACAACTCAAACTGCGCCTCTTTTTTTTCCATTTTTCTGGTGCAGGCACATTCACTTGGGTTGTGTAAGGCCGAGATCACACAGAGTTTCAATGCAGTTTTTGTCTAAAAAAATTTTTAAACTAAGCACAGAAGTAGACACAAAACAAAGGAGACATAGTCTTTTCGTTATACCATACCTTCCTTTTTGATCCACTTCTGTCTTTGGCTAAAATAACTGAGCCAAAAACTGCACCAAGTACTGCATCAAAACTGTGTGTGTGATCCTGGCCTAATTAATTTCTGTGCAGCCATTTCTAACAGTTGACTGTGTTTTTAGTAGCCATTTAGCGCACATTCAGACGTGGCAGAATTGCTGTTGAATTCCGCTGCGGATAGTCCGCAGTGGAATTCTGCAGCAGACGTTTTTTACATTTGTTTCTATACATTTTTAGGAAACTTAGTTCATACGTTGCGGAAAATAACTGTGTGGAATTTAGGCTGCAGAATTTTCCCTCCGCAGCATGCTCATTATGTTGCGTAGAGAAAGCGGAATTTCACTGCGGATTTCAGCCTTTGCAATGCAAAAACTGAAATCTGGGGCAAGTCCGCTGTGATATCTGCAATGTCTGAATTACCTGTCAAATATGCAAATGTTGCTGCAGATTCGGTGCGTAATTGCCCCAAATCTGCACCGACATTTGCAGCGGAAAAATTCCGCCACGTCTTAACATGGCCTTACATCATAATCTCATGAGGTTCTGCAGTGGAAAATAATTAGCAAGAAATATCCGCCGTAGTATTTCAACATTTTTTTTCACGGTAAATGGTAATATGCTCTATTACATATCTATAAGAAAAATATAACTTTCTATATTGAGTATTAATGCAGTCAGTTGCCACTTGTGGACATTGTTTGTATTGTTTTTCTCTTAGCAGATAAGGCTCTGTTCACACTGCATATTCAGCGTTTGTTTGGAGTATTTTCCCCAATTTAAGCTCCTGATGTATATGCTGTGTATATTGAGGTGTCCTCATTGACCCAGCGTTTGCCAACAGAGTGCCTTTTTAACTGTATTGAATAGCGTAGTCAACTATGTGCTATTCAATACAGAGGCATCCAGTAAAAAAACATATGCTGCCTGGTATATGAATTTTAAAAAAATGGTTCATTGGACTCAAGTCCTGCATAGACGGGTGCGTGCTGCAAATATAAAATGTACGTTCTTCCAAACTACTCTGTTATTTTCTTTTGCTGCCCTCAGACAAGGTAATATAAATATCTGACAGATCCGTTTTAATGATGAATTTTTAATGATAAATTTGATGTTTTTTACTACGGTAATCACGTCTGGGATAATATATTTACAAGATCACCACGTTGATAGTAGTGTGTATGGTGAGGAAGGTAAATTAATTCCTGAAATGTGTCATCAATAAACAATTCTGAAATATATAATATTTCTGGAATTTCACAGCATTTTATCTCAACTTTTCTTGTTTTGTTGTGCCTGTTTTTGAGGAAAATGTTTAAAATGAACCTGAGAACAAGGGGCGGACAAATCGCTGGTGCAGCCGGTTTCAAATCACTGGAGGGGGCCCCCGATACTAGCGACAGGACACAGATATAATTCAATCCTCAGGATGCAGATACAATTGAATACTATAGGCTGCAGGCCACGTTAGGGAGCTGTGTGGCACTATATACAAGGGGGAGGGAGCTGTGTGACACTAGATACAATGCGGGTGGGAGCTGTGTGACACTATATACAAGGGGAGCGGGAGAAACTCTGGCACTACCTGAAACTGGGGGGATTGCTCTGTTGCACTATATACAAGGAAAAAGGGGGGAGCTGTGTGGCACTAAATACAAAGGGGGCTGTGTGTCACTGTATACAAGGGGAGGGGGGAGCTGTGTGGCACTATAAACAAGGGAGGGGGGCTGTGTGGCACTATATACAAGGGAGGAGAGCTTTGTGGCACTATATACAAGGGGGGTTGTGTGGCACTATATACAAGAGGGGGTTGTGTGGCACTATATACAAGAAGGGGCTGTGTGGCACTATATACAAGAGGGGACTGTGTAGCAGTATCTTCTAAGGGGGAGCTATATGGCACCTAATACAAGGGAGAGGGCTGTGTGGCGCTATCTACAGGGGGCTGTGTATGGTCGCTATCTACAGGGGATGCTATGGCGCTATATACAGGGGGCATTATTACTGTGGGGGCACAAAAGGGGCACGGTTACTGAGGGGGCACTTTTATTGTGTCAAGCACTGAGGGATCATTATTACCATCTGGGGCACTGTGGATTACGAGTTTAATTAGAGAATGGGATATTGGTGTGGATGATGCTGGAAAAGTGAGAAACCAACATGTCTGTGTGTCAAATTCTGCAGAGATGAGTCGTGGCTGGAATAAGTAGTCACAGTGGTCTGGGACGTATGGAGAAAAAGGGCAAGTGAACGACTCTGATCAGAGAAAACATCACCTGTGAGTCACTAGATATAAATGTGCTGTAATCACTTATATCATCTGCAGAGCTCCTGTGTATAACTGCCATCTACCACTATATGGTCACTACATGGTGGTAATATTGGTCTTTGTATAGTGATTTTTATTCAGTAACAGTATGTGCTTATGATGTAGGGGTATTATTCAGTAATAGTATGGGGGTATTATTCAGTCACTATGTGGTTATGGTGTGGCGGTATTATTCAGTAACAGTATGGGAGTACTATTCAGCCTATGTGGTTATGGTGTGGCGGTATTATTTGGACCTTATATTGTGTTATTATTGGTAATATTGGTCTTATAGTTGTGTTCAGTAACATTATGCAGGTAATTCTTCATCTGGTATAGTGGTATGAATTAATAACTATATAAGTATGTATAAGGTGTTAGTGGTATATTTGAAGCCTTCCACCGCAGGACTTGATATTTTGTATACTCTACAATAATTAATAATTGAATCACTGGAATAGGACTAGAGTTTCGTTTAAAATGTAACTTTTACTTGTAACATATTTAAAAAGTGTGTAAAACAAATGACACACCAGGACAAGACTGTTTACAAAAAAATCTTCCTTGTAGTACAGGAGATATAGTGCTCAATGCAAAAAAAGTCAATTCAATATTGGTGATATCATCATTTCTTTGCAGAGTTAAAGAAAAATGCTCCAAATTGTTGCAAAACAAGTGAGTGATCTATTTCCCAGGAGGATATATATAAATCTCTGTGGGGTAATGACCCCTCCTACCCGTTCCGTAGTGTGTTAAAGTCCTGTTCCGTTCTTATGGCTGGGGACTGGGAAGCCTCACTTGTTTCCTTTATATGATTATAGGCAATCAATCATTATTTTCTCCCGACGCGTTTCCTTATGGCCAGAATTCCTCAGGGGAGATAAGGCCAGATAACCTCCTTGACAGGGGGCACAAATAAAGTTGGAGCTGTATTGAAGTTTCAATCTTCTGCAGTGGCAGAGATTCCTCATAGCACTTGTTTCCTCGTGCTGGAGTAAACGCTGGTTCCGGCGTGTGACGTCCTCACCCACATGTGTTTTCTATTGCTCTTTATACAGGTTATTCCCTCCCTCATTGTGCACTCCTCCAGTGACGTATCCAGGGGAGTGCCCCATAGTTGAAGCTGATACAGAACGGAATCCAGAGCACCTCCCATTGGGTGGTGTCTGTCAGTGACTCCGTGTTGTCCAGCTCCTTCTACCACAATCACGGACCACTGCCTCTGTGATTGCTGCTGCTGGACATGAACAACTGTCAAAGACAGTTAAATCACCCTCAGCAAACAGCAAATCAGCTTGCGTTACCGCATGCATTCACAATGTGAATCAGACCCAGTGCTGCCCGAGATTGGGAGAGAGGGGAGGGTGTGTCTGGCTTATCTACTAGTGTAGATGCAGAGTCTGTGGAAACAAATACAGAGAACTGCATACCATTAACCCCTACAAACCCGTTTATAAATTCCAAATTTGAGCTACTAGAGTGGGTTTTTATTCTTATATTTAGATATATTATTATTTAGATATTTTTGGCAGTAAACCATCTGTTTTTTAACATGGTATCTTTTACTTCATACATAAATACTATTTCTTGTGTCAAGAGTTTTATATATTTTTTTCCCCAAAGGTGATCAATAATAATGTATTAGATGACTATTTAAGTTGTTAATAGCCCGTTGATGTGTGTGAATTATTTTATGGGGTTTTCGGATTTATTGAAATATTCATGAACTGTTAGAAAGACTTTGAAGATTTTAAATGAAACAAGAGAAATCTAATTTCTCATTTAATCCATGGGGTGCAGAGCTATCCAATTTAAATATCCATTTAGATTCCCTTTGGAGAACTACTGTGTCTATATCTCCTCCTCTAACTGATGGGTGAATTAATTCAATGGCTGTGAATTTAAGACATTTTGCATCCCCCCCATGGTTTAAATGTACATGTCTAGCCACCGGTTTGTCTCTATCATTTTTAATGTCACCTAGATGTTCCAGGATCCTCCTTCTCCATTCCCTTGTGGTCTTTCCTATATAGTCCCGGGGACAACTGCATGTAATTTTGTAGACTACATTTTTAGAACTACAATTTATGAAGTCCTTGATTTTATAATTTTTTCCTGTGTATGAACTCTTAAATTCTTTGGTATTTTGTACAGCCGCGCAAGCCTTACAGTGTCCGCATTTATAACACCCACTCGTTTTCCCTCGATCTAACCAACAAGGGTCAGGTCTAGAGCTTTTCAAATGACTATGTGTGACTCTGTCTCCTATACTCCTTCCTCGTCTATATGTGACCTGTGCCCAGGGGGATATGACTTCTTTGAGGTCTGGGTCCATTTGTAGGATACCCCAGTGTTTTCTGAGTATTCCTTTAATTTTTTGGTCTGATCTGTCATAGGTACCAATTAGGCGTATAGGTTGATTAGTCAATTCTCTTCTTTTTGGGATAAGGAGTTCTTCCCTTTTCTTTTGTATTGCGTGCTGATAAGCTTTTTTAAGGGTTCTCAAAGGATACCCCCTTTCCAGGAATCGAGCTTTAAGATCCCTTGCTTGTTCTATGAATTCTTGTTCATTAGAGCAATTGCGTCTTAGTCTGAGGTACTGTCCTTTTGGTATTCCCTGTTTCAATGGGATGGGGTGGTGACTTTCCCATCTTAAAAGACTATTTGTGGAGGTTGGTTTTCTGTATATAGTTGAAATAAGTCCTCCTTTGTCATTTTTGGAGATATATACATCCAAAAATGGCAAATTTTGATTGTCGGATTCAGATGTAAATCTCAAACCGATAATATTTTCATTCAATTCTTTGCTATATTGAATGAAGTCCCTTTCTAGTCCCCCCCAAAGGACAAACACGTCGTCTATAAAACGTGCCCACATCAGGATCGGGCTGTTTAGATGTTGGCGCTCATCTGTAAATACCATGGTTTCCTCCCACCAACCCAGGAGCAAGTTTGCGTATGTCGGTGCACATGAGTTACCCATGGCTCTTCCCCTGAGTTGGTGGTAGATACGACCATTGAAGAGGAAATTATTGTTTGTCAATACAAATCTTAATAGATCTAAAATGAAGGTATTGTGTCGCTGTAGGTGGGTCCCCCTTGTATTCAGGAAATATTCTACCGCTTTTAGACCCATTGTGTGGGGGATTGAGGAGTACAATGCCTCCACATCAATGCTGGCCAGAATGGTATCATCATCCACCGTGACCTCATTGATTTTTTGTAGAAGATTTGTGGTGTCTTTGGTATAAGAGGGTAAAGCCTCTACAAAGTTTCTCAAGACCTTGTCTATATAGATACCCACATTTTGTGTTAATCCCCCTATCCCTGATACTATTGGTCGCCCCTTTAATGGGGTGGTCCCCTTGTGGATTTTGGGGAGGGCATAAAATGTGGGGGTCTGTGGTTTGTCAATGGCCATGAGAGGGGGACATATGCTTTGGGGCTTGTAACACTCCTGGACGCACTAGAAATCAGCGATGCAGTTCTCTGCACACTGCCTTCTGAATTGACTGCATTACTGATACAGTAATTCAGTATTTCGACCCCATTTTTAACTTTGCCTAGGGACACACTTTGTCTAAAATCGGCCCTGGGCACATAGATCTGCACGGCAGTGCAGCAGACGGAGGGGGCCCCCTTCCCTCCTGATGCACTTTTGTCAACTCACAGATCGGGCCCCATTCCTTCACATATGTTATTGCAGAAAGTGCACAGGATGGAACGGGGTCCACTCCGTCTGCCACGCAACCGCGCCAGTCTATTACTTAGAAACGTATTAGTAGGGGAGGGGTCTGGCGAGACTTGCTCGGTCTGGTGGTCTCTGTCACCTAGTAACCAGCGGCACTGTCCAATGCAGTGCAACATCTGACAGTGACGCTCACTAATGGACCAAGACCAACAGATAGAGCGTGCCGAACCTAGCAAGCAGCATCACTATCTTCGGACCAGTTATTGATCCTGGATAGTGCTGCTGCTGATATTAAGCCTAATACTGGTTGGCTGGGCCTCTCAGCCAATCAGTGTTAGGGTTCTTCTTGCTCCACCCCCCCTGAGCATGCCAGTGCTTTTACTATGTAGTGTGAGCATCGTGAAAGGGACTGACTGAAAATAAAAATAACTAGGAGGTAGTGGTTGCTGCCCTGTCTGTAGAAAATGTTTGGAGTGGAGCTCAGTGGACAGTTAAAGGGGTTTGCCCTTCTTTAACGTTTATTGCATATCCACAGGATATGCGATAAATGTCCGATAGATGCGGGTCCCACCTCTGGGACCTGCGCCTAACTCTAGAATGGGGCCCTAGTGTTCTAAACTAGTAATAAAATGTGCAATATAGATTTGTACATCTTGATAAGCGTGCCGGCACGGTTAGGTTATGGGGGGCCCGGGCACATTCTTTGCACAGGGACCCTCTGCAGTCTGTGCCCGCCTCTGCTGAGAACATGAACCTGATTTACATTTTTGCGGGGTGATGCATTTGAAGTGCCTTCCTATTGTTTTTGTGTTTTTTGAATCACTCTGACTTAGGGATACAGATCCCCGTTATTTCATGAACACACTGTATCACTTGTATTATGAAGAATTCTGTACACAGACATTTACAGTCCGTTTATGAGATAATGGCTACATGTCAAGGTGAATAATAAAGGGATCCTGCATTCAGGATTTTCTTTCCATAGTGTTACCGCAATTCAGTGAGATAATGGAAATCTGACAACATGTATTTATAGTCTAAACTCAGATGATGGCTTTGCTGTTGATGTCTAATCCATAAAATGTATTTCATTACGTTGTTTTGAATTATAATAAGAAAAACCTTCTGTATAGAACAGAAAAGTGCTACAGAAATTAGCGATAATTATGTCGATCACATTGGCAGAAGAAGACAAAAAGAGTTTGTGATAATTTGTCCACACAGGGTTTTAACGAGAGCATTAACATTAGAACATAGTGGTAGTTCTCTGTGGTTAGGGGTATTGTTGTATACTGTAAATCTCAAATTTATCAGCTGAATTCCCCCCACAACTATTGAGATTTGCAGAATAATATTCTCAGAAGGATCATCTTTAAAGGGAACCTGTCACCAGCATTTCACCTATTGAACTTTACATATCCCTCATTGGCCGCTGCTATCACAAGTTCATTGCTGTTATCCCCGCTCCTAAACTCCTCCGACTGTAAATAACGGTCTGCAAATATTTCACACTTTTTATCGTAATAAGTTGGTGTCCCTTTGTGCGCACACCCCACAAGAGGACATCAATGCACAAGCACGGGATTTTGTGTGCTGGGGGAAGGCGAGGAGCTGTCAATCAAAAGTAAGGAGGCGGGGTAAAGTCGGAAAGACTTGAAGAATGAAGATATGACTCTTTTCAAATGAAGATTTGACTCTTTTCAAACGAAGATATGACTTTTTTATGCTCATTTGCATCCGGTGTGGGAACACTAAAAACTGAATACTAAAGCTACAGAGCTGACTAGGAAGACAATTATAGGTTATATAGAAATGATTTTTCACCCACTACCACCAAGTATTGCTGGTTTAATAGGTGAAATGCTGGTGACAGGTTCCCTTTAAGAAAAAATGAAATGGTTGTATTGTTTTTTTTAACTACCCATAACTTTTTTGTTATTATTATTATAATTATTATTTCATATGTTATATTTATTTTATTATTATTATTTTGGAAAGTTGAATATTGAGTATTTTGAGTCTGTCATTCTTGTTATTAACGTGCCTAAGACAGTGTTTTCTGAATAACTTGGTGACAACCCCCCTGGGAGTGGTAATGGCCTAACATTAGCTGATACAAGTATGATATCATACAGAAGTAAAACAAAAAAAAACACTACCAAATTGAAGAGCAAGGGGAAGGATAGAAGGAAGGGGCACCGTAATCTTTCAACAAAATAGTATAATTGTGGATTGACAATCTTAGGTTGTTGCTATGCCATTCGACAGCCAAGCGACAAATGCAGGGGATCCCTGAAATTGGGATCATGGTAGCCATGTAGACTGAAAGACCGATATTATGTTCCCAATACATTTTTTACAACTTTGGGACCATTTTTTTTAATTACTTGATGTTGGTGTTGATGAACTTAAGCAGGACAGAAAGCCGGGATTATGGGAAGAGCAGCACGAAACTCCGGAACACATTCAGTAAAACATGCCATATGACAGATATTGTGGAGCTGCAGCCGGTCACTGTTTCTACTGGAGCTCACATTACCCTCCTCCTCCTCCTCCTCTAATCCCTGTTCTTTTGGAGCAACTTTTCTTTTAGAGTTGGTGAGCCCCATATCTGTGCTGTTTACTAGAGCACCGCTGTCTTCATCCCGGTGTAAGAAATTAATTTAAGGAATTTTACAAATTTACTAATTCTGCACGTAACGTTATTTTCTTTATTATAACAGTATGTGAAATGTGCTTTTGTATAGATACAAGGTGATCAGGTCATAGCAGAATTGAATAATATTCTATCCTTAGACTGTTCACATCTTGTTATGTAAACGTGTTTGGTGCTTGCGACGGAAAAGATTCTGACACTAACACTGAATGAATCCGTAGGCCCTAATTCACCTGACGGAAGCCAGAATAGTGTGCTTTTGCCCTCTGTCAGGGTGGTATACGTTGGCATACTTTTTTTTACTGTATAGAGTAGGGAAGCAGATTGTGCTTTCCTATATAGTAAGCCCCCACAAAAAAAACATATACAGCACAGTATAATTTTTTTTAAAAACTTCTATAACATTTGCAGTGGTATATATCGTGGGCATAGTTCGAGACATACTCCTGACTTGTACCTCTGATGTATACAAAAACTAAATGTGAATAGAGCCTAAAGCCCAAATTACACCGGCTGATTTTGGCTGGTGCAGCGAGCGCCGATCAACGAGACAGCTCGTTGATCGGCACCTGTCTGCTCTCTGCTCCAATCACACGGAGCTATGTATGGGGACGAGCAGTCGTTACTCCGTGTTGCCAACAATGATAATATTTTACTTTTTAAAGCGATACGATCAGCAGATGAACAAGCATTTATCTGCTGATCGCTGCCCTGTTTACACAGGGCAATTATTGGCAATGAGCGTTCTATGAACGCTCGTCTGCCCGATAATCACCCAGTGTAAAAAAACCTTTTCTCTCCTACAGCATATTATTATTTTATCTGTTTTCATGGTAGTTCTTCACAAATCCTCACTTTGAGATAAATGAGCAGAAAAAAACCAACCTTCCCCAAAACTCATAGTATCTAAAATACGCTAAATGTGTTCAATGACACTCTCAACATCCAGTATAACATAATCTCCCTAATAACTGGCTAATATTTGCACATAGAGAGGAAGATAAATGTGATAAAGGTTATGAGCAGGATCTACTACCCCCAGATAACAAGCCCAGCAAGATGAAGGTGCGTTTCTATCAATTTAACATCAAACAAGATGCAGGATGATTTAATGTACAAGGTTATGAACTGATCCCCTCATTATAAAATCTCTGTCTAATTTGAATTCATTTAAATAAGGACCTTTCCCAACGCTACAAATATCTGCACTTTCCTCTTACTTAAAATGATGAACTGTTCATTGATTTGTACAATTTTGTTTTTTAATTAATGCCCAAGGGATGAAGAATTTCCTGATAAAAAATACTTTTAGAATTTCCAGCAACATTTTCCATTCCATGGTAATATCTTGTCTTTCTTGAGCTTTCGGACTGGGCTTTCTCAGGTTCACCATAAGAAATGGTTTTGAGGGCCATCCTTCATCTATACAGAACATGTGTACCTCCACATTTAATTGCATCATAAAATTTGTTGTTGCACAAACAGGACATATCAATAAGGTCTAATAGATTATTTGCCCTAGTAGCATGTGATTGGCTCCAATATCATACCCAAGTTAGGTTGTCTTTTGCTGGACCTTTTGGTGCCTCTTATTGTGTTACAGCCTGGACCTAACGAAGGAACTTTGGTACTCTGATGGGCCAGTCCGACCCCGTTCTGAGGTTGAAATTATCACACAGAAGCTGAGAAACTGAGAAGTTGAGAAACTGCTGATCCAAAAATATTTAGAAAGGTGAGTAAAAGATAACTTAATATATCAATGGATCCTTTTGATTGTTTGGGAAGGATTTGCTGTTGAAGAGATTGTGTGATTATATGTTTGCGTAAATCCGCCTTTAGCCAAAATTCATCATTTTAGTGGAACATATCAAAATTAGAGAGCTCCTACATTGGAAAGCCCATTATGACACACCAGGGGAGTAACTATTCGTTTAATATCTTCCCCTCTACGCTGAGCATGATCAGTATATTCACTATTACTGAGAATGCTGGTATATGAAGTTCATGTCACAAGCACAGAACTGCTCTTGTGCCTGACAAGGGCACCATATAGTGGCACAGAGAGTATCTAAAAGTCCATAATACTGGCCCATAGAGACTCTATGTCTACAGGTATTTTTTATTCCATATTAAAGAAGCACTCCACTTTTATTTTTATTGCACCCTCCATTTGTACATTGGTGTTTCAGTGGGGTGATGTGTGCAAAAATACTTACCGATCCTCGCATCTTGTCGTTTTTCGGGTCCAGCGCCGCTCACGTGATCTTCATTCTGACCTGGTCTGGAATCACTGCTGTTCAGAAAACCGGAAGTCAGAGTCTCAATGCATTCCTATGGAGCCTCGTTCTGGCCTCGTTCTGGTTCCCATAGGAATGCATTGAGAGCCTGAGTTCCGGTTTACTCAAAAGCACAGACAACCCCACTGAACACAGTAGAAAGATTGGGGGTGCAATAAAAAAAAAAGAGGAGTGCTTCTTTAAGGTCAGTGATACTAAGTATCGAATAACAGAAATAGTGTGTTCCTAAGTTTCTTGGAGGCTATTTTAGTCCAATCCTATTTCAAATACCTGTATCCAGCATACAGATGTAGCCATCTTTATCTTGACTTTTAACGCATTAAATACACCGTGTCAAGAAACTTTTTCTTTACTTTTTCAGTGCTTTTCAATGGCTTTTGTTGTGTGATATCACGCTACAACAAGCTATCAGAGTGAAGATAAAGTTGGTTACATCCATATGCTTTTTCATTAGTCAAAATAGTCTCAAAAAATTTTACAAAACCCAAGTTTTCCGTAGAAAATACTCTAACATTTCAGATATAAACAGCTGCAGCCTCCCACATTAAAAGCACCTGCATAAGATCTAGTCAATAAGATCAGTTCTAACAGATACAGTATATTGATCTCCAGATCAAAGCATGACAAACCCAATAGAGTTGTGAAGTTAACACAAAGAAAGCCAGCATCAAATTCATTCCACTCAACTTCTCCCTGCAATATCCTAAAAAAACACCAGTTCCTACTGTTTTATCAATATGACAAGTGTTAGAACGATTTCATTTTGATACTTTCATCCAATATTTTAATTGACTTCAATGGCTCTCTGTCATTTCCTTTGATTTTCTTTGTGGATTTTCTAGTGACTGAGCTGCCCGCAGATGATCTGCGTAGAAATAACGGTCATTTTTTTTTTTTTTTGCCTTTTTTATGAACTGTGAAAGTTTCAACTTTGATTCCATACTGAGCAACCAAACCTAAGCTGCAAACGTAATAATAATAATTTATTAGCCTACTTTTATACTTAGCTTTTTCCATGCTTAGCCTTATCCTACATCTGAAGTCTTTCCTCGGTCGGTAGACCGCTCCTTCTCCAACACTCCTTTGTGTCAGACCTTTTCTTCCACCTCACTCGTCTATTCCACTCCTTCACAACCTCTTCTTCTTGGTAGACTGTGCCTTTCCTAGCACTTATATGTACTAGACCAGTGTTTTTTTTTCATCTCTAATCCTCAAGTACCCCACAGGCTCATGATTTAAAGGTTATCCCATAGAGATTACCTGTGGCACTGACAAAGTTAAAGGGGTTTTTCACGACCGGACAACTGATTTTGGTGCTTGTCCTACATTTGGATCTCGTACCGATCAGCCACTCCGGCTGCCTCCTGGCGGTGGATGTTTTAAAAGGTATGAAGTAGTTGGAGCCGGAAGCAGATGGCTCCAACCACTTGCATAGTGGCCGTTCTGCAGAACTGAAGCTCTGTTCCTGGCTCGGCTGCTATTCCGTTACCAAAACCATCTGCTTCCGACATGGACGTCCAGTTCCTGAAGGCAGCCGGAGCAGCTGATCGGTGCACGGTCCGGACCCCCACGATCATATACTGATGAACTATCCTATGGATAGGTCATCATTTGTCTGGTCATGGAAAACCCTTTTAAGAAATACTGCTTAGAAAACTCCTTTCAATATATCTTCTGTGCCAGCCAACTCCTTTCCAAATTTTCTATCTGGGACATCTTTTGTCAATAAATCCCATCCGAGACTAGTTAAAATTATTAATTTATTAACCACAAATATCTGAAAAAGTTTCACTTAAAGTATATAGCCAATTAAAAAACACCATAGAATTCGTCTTTAGAGCGGGTTTTTAAAAAAATATATAGTATCATATGCTTTCAAACATAAACTGATAACATATCTAATATTTGGGTTCTTTCTGAACAAGTCTATAGGGTGGAGCTTACAAATTAGAGCATTTTGATCAATCACATTCACTGTTTCTTAATAGGAAATAACTCTGACAGACCATTCACCTGTCAGCATGTAGAGGAAGCTGATAAATGATTTATACTAAGAGAGCTGGACTGGACAGGAAAGAGATTAAATTCAAGAAAATATCCCTCACATAGTCCAACATATCATTCTAAAAATTATATGTGCAGAAACATACAGAAATAGCAATTTGATGGCACATGCTTATTCCATAAGTGAGTCATGCTACAAAATATGAGCCACAGATTGGTATAGACTCTTTTGATAGTTTGCAGTGCTGCTGATTGGTCAAGGAATGCTGGGAATATCAGCTCAGTATCCTACAACATTGTTAATGCAGTTTAGGCTATAGAATAAAATATGTCACAGGAACAGCACAAGATAAGTAATGCAATCTATTTATAAAGTCACTCAAATATATATATATATATATATATATATACATATATATATATATATAAACACTTCAGCAAATGAAACAAAACATGTATACAGGTACAAGAACGCCTGTGACTGCAAATTTATACAGTGCACAAGAAAATGGCGACAGCACACTGCGAACACTAATGCCACATAAGCCACTAAATATAAATGAATATGCATTACTGCTAAATCTACTTACAATAGTGAGGTTCTTAGCGCACATTTTGATCAAATTGTGTGAGCCCACCTGCCATGACATGTAGGCTTAGTCCCAGTGCTGGGTGTATGTGCAGCGTAGATAATGCATATTTATTTATATTTTTTGGCTTGGGTGGCATTAGTGTTCGCAGTGTGCTGCCGCCATTTTCTTGTGTGCTACATATAAATATATATATATATATATATATATATATATATATATAATTGTGTCTAAAGGTGAACATACAGTTAGGTCCAGAATTATTTGGACAGTGACACAATCTTCATGATTTGGGGTCTGCATGCCACCACATTGGATTTGAAATGAAACAACTGAGATGCAATTGATGTGTAGACTTTCAGGTTTAATTCAAGGGGTTGAACAAAAATATCCTCTGAAACGTTTAGGAATTGCAACCATTTTTCTAGACAGCCTCTTCATTTCAAGGGCTCAAAAGTAATTGGACAAATTAACATAATCATAAATAAAATGTTTTTTTAAAAAATACTTTGTAGAGAATACTTTGCATGCCTGACGGTTGGGAACCATGGACATCACCAAACGCTGGGTTTCCTCCTCTGTGATGCTTTGCCCGGCCTTTACTGCAGCGGCCTTCAATTGTTGCTTGTTTGTGGGTCTTTCTGCCTTAAATTTTATCTTGAGCAGTTGAAATGCATGCTCGATCGGGTTGAGATCTGGTGATTGACTTGGCCATTGCAGAATATTGCACTTCTTTGCCTTAAAAAACTCCTGGGTTGTTTTCTCAGTATGTTTTGGGTCATTGTCCATCTGTACTGTGAAGCGACGTCCAATCAACCTTGCTGTATTTGGTTGAATCTGAGCAGAAAGTAAATCCCTGAACACTTCAGAATTCATCCGGCTGCTTCTGTCTTCAGTCACATCATCAATAAACACTAGTGACCCAGTGCCTTTGGCAGCCATGCATGCCCATGCCATCACACTGCCTCCACCAGAGGATCCTTTTACAGAAGATGTGGTATGCTTTGGATCATGAGCCGTTCCAAGCCTTCTCCATACTTTCTTCCTCCCATCATTCTGGTACGTGTTGATCTTAGTTTCATGCTGTTCCAGAACTGGGTGGCTTCTTTACATGTTGTTTGGCAAAGTCTAATCTGGTCTTTCTATTTTTTTAGGCTGATTAATGGTTTACACCTTGTGGTGAACCCTCTGTATTTGCTCTCATGAAGTCTTCTCTTTATGGTAGACTTAGATACGGATACACCTACTTCTAGGAGAGTGTTCTTTACTTGGGTAGATGCTGTGAAGGGGTTTTTCTTCATCATGGAAAGGATTCTGCGATCATCCACCACTGTTGTCTTCCGTGGACGTTCAGGCCTTTTAGAGTTCTCGAGATCCCCAGTGTGCTCTATTTTTTTTTTTTCAAGAATTTACCAAACTGTTTATTTGGCCACTCCTAACATTTGTGCTATCGCTTTGATGGATTTCTACATTTTTTTCAGCCTAACGATGGTCTGTTTCACTTGCATTGAGAGCTCCTTTGACCTCATGTTGTGATGTAAATACCACACCTGGAATCAACTCCAGATCTTTTACCTACTTAATTGATGATGGATTAATGAGGGAATACCACATGCAGCCCATTAAATGGCTTTGGAGATAATTGTCCAATTACTTTTGGTCCCTTGAAAAAGAGGCAGCTACATATTAAAGAGCTGTCATTCCTAAACCCTTCCTCAAATTAGGATGTGAATACCCTCAAATTAAAGCTGAGAGTCTGCACATTAAGCCCATATTGATTATATAGCTGTATATTCAATATGTTTTGGTAAACAGCTAAAATGCCAAAACTTGTGTCACTGTCCAAATAATTCTGGATTCTAACTGTATGTTTCAAAGTTCAGTAAATAAAATAGCCAATTATTAGAGACATACCATTACATGGTCTAAATGGACTGTGTTAAATTAAAATATTAATTTAGTTCTTATATAAGTGGCGATGTGACCTTATACTAGGCGAGATGTTCCATTCTGCTAATGCATCGTACCACACAAATATAATTACAGAATTTAAAACAATTACATTGGCTTTAGATATGCAGAAACAGCTGTTCGCATTTTTCAGTCAATTTTAGATTATAGCAAAATCCTTCCCATTTTCTCCAAATGCTTCTTAAGTAGACATTGCTTTATATTTATTTTTGGATTATATTGTCTTTAACAAGCCTCCAAATATTTAGGAAAATGTGGGTTATTGTTCATAAGTCATTGTTCACAATGATTATTATTGTTCTGAATGTTTCCATTAATTAGCATGTCTGGGAGTTAATATTCATAGACCATAGTTTGGATTGTCCTGCATTAGAGGCTGTGACTATAAAAACAAGTGAAACAAGTAATAAACAAGTCATAGTGTTTTTTACATTTTCATTTTATCCAGTTGTAAAGATAAGCAACCAAATCATTTTAAATAATATTCTACTGAAGAAAACTAAAGTACAGCTGCCCTTGACAGATTAGGTGAAAAGCTGTAGAATATGTGAAGAACACACCTGTCATGCACCCTTGGATCATCTTTATTAGAGATGAGCGAACCGGGACAACCGAACCCGGTTTCGGTCCGAACTTCAGGAAAAGTTCGGTTCGCAGCGAATCCGAACTTTACCGGGTTCGGCCGAACCCGTTTTGACCGAACCCGGCTACATTTTGGCGCCTGCCACATGTTACATCTAAAATGGAGGATTACAGAAGATCACCTGACATCAGGCTACCCCATAATGCCTTGCAAACGGCTCTCCCAGCCTATCGGGAGGCAGCATAGGGGCGGGCTCAAGCCTGCAATAAAAGTCTATGCACGGAGCTCAGCGGCCATTTTACAGACAGGAGCTGTAGGAATAGCATCTCTGTGCAGTAAGGGAAAGCTTTAGGAATCTAAAAGGCAGGAATTCAGAAATCGAAGGGGCTCATCCACTACTCACTACTCAGCCAGTGTGTGAATACGCTTTTATAAGGGGCTCATCCCCGTTGCATCCAACTTGCAATACAGGCAGCCTAGTAGTACTATAAGGCCCAGCATTCCCTGAGTGCACTGCAGCGAGGCTGATTGAAATTCTCATTCATTGCCATTTGCCAAGCCAGTGTCCGTGTGTGAATACGCTTTTAAAAGGGGCTCATCCCTGGAATAACAATCCAACTTGCCATACAGGCAGCCTAGAAGTACTACAACGCCCAGCATTCCCTGAGTGCACTGCAGCGAGGCTGATTGAAATTCTCATTCATTGCCATTTGCCAAGCCAGTGTCCGTGTGTGAATACGCTTTTAGAAGGGGCTCATCCCCATTGCATCCAACTTGCAATACAGGCAGCCTTTGTAGTAGTGGTAGTAGTAGTACTACAAGGCCCAGCATTCCCTGAGTGCACTGCAGCGAGGCTGATTGAAATTCTCATTCATTGCCATTTGCCAAGCCAGTGTCCGTGTGTGAATACGCTTTTAAAAGGGGCTCATCCCTGGCCGTTATTAACAGGATAACAATCCAACTTGCCATACAGGCAGCCTAGAAGTACTACAACGCCCAGCATTCCCTGAGTGCACTGCAGCGAGGCTGATTGAAATTCTCATTCATTGCCATTTGCCAAGCCAGTGTCCGTGTGTGAATACGCTTTTAAAAGGGGCTCATCCCTGGAATAACAATCCAACTTGCCATACAGGCAGCCTAGAAGTACTACAACGCCCAGCATTCCCTGAGTGCACTGCAGCGAGGCTGATTGAAATTCTCATTCATTGCCATTTGCCAAGCCAGTGTCCGTGTGTGAATACGCTTTTAAAAGGGGCTCATCCCTGGAATAACAATCCAACTTGCCATACAGGCAGCCTAGTAGTACTACAAGGCCCAGCATTCCCTGAGTGCACTGCAGCGAGGCTGATTGAAATTCTCATTCATTGCCATTTGCCAAGCCAGTGTCCGTGTGTGAATACGCTTTTAGAAGGGGCTCATCCCCATTGCATCCAACTTGCAATACAGGCAGCCTTTGTAGTAGTGGTAGTAGTAGTACTACAAGGCCCAGCATTCCCTGAGTGCACTGCAGCGAGGCTGATTGAAATTCTCATTCATTGCCATTTGCCAAGCCAGTGTCCGTGTGTGAATACGCTTTTAAAAGGGGCTCATCCCTGGCCGTTATTAACAGGATAACAATCCAACTTGCCATACAGGCAGCCTAGAAGTACTACAACGCCCAGCATTCCCTGAGTGCACTGCAGCGAGGCTGATTGAAATTCTCATTCATTGCCATTTGCCAAGCCAGTGTCCGTGTGTGAATACGCTTTTAGAAGGGGCTCATCCCCATTGCATCCAACTTGCAATACAGGCAGCCTTTGTAGTAGTGGTAGTAGTACTACAAGGCCCAGCATTCCCTGAGTGCACTGCAGCGAGGCTGATTGAAATTCTCATTCATTGCCATTTGCCAAGCCAGTGTCCGTGTGTGAATACGCTTTTAGAAGGGGCTCATCCCCATTGCATCCAACTTGCAATACAGGCAGCCTTTGTAGTAGTGGTAGTAGTAGTACTACAAGGCCCAGCATTCCCTGAGTGCACTGCAGCGAGGCTGATTGAAATTCTCATTCATTGCCATTTGCCAAGCCAGTGTCCGTGTGTGAATACGCTTTTAGAAGGGGCTCATCCCCATTGCATCCAACTTGCAATACAGGCAGCCTTTGTAGTAGTGGTAGTAGTAGTACTACAAGGCCCAGCATTCCCTGAGTGCACTGCAGCGAGGCTGATTGAAATTCTCATTCATTGCCATTTGCCAAGCCAGTGTCCGTGTGTGAATACGCTTTTAAAAGGGGCTCATCCCTGGCCGTTATTAACAGGATAACAATCCAACTTGCCATACAGGCAGCCTAGAAGTACTACAACGCCCAGCATTCCCTGAGTGCACTGCAGCGAGGCTGATTGAAATTCTCATTCATTGCCATTTGCCAAGCCAGTGTCCGTGTGTGAATACGCTTTTAAAAGGGGCTCATCCCTGGAATAACAATCCAACTTGCCATACAGGCAGCCTAGTAGTACTACAAGGCCCAGCATTCCCTGAGTGCACTGCAGCGAGGCTGATTGAAATTCTCATTCATTGCCATTTGCCAAGCCAGTGTCCGTGTGTGAATACGCTTTTAGAAGGGGCTCATCCCCATTGCATCCAACTTGCAATACAGGCAGCCTTTGTAGTAGTGGTAGTAGTAGTACTACAAGGCCCAGCATTCCCTGAGTGCACTGCAGCGAGGCTGATTGAAATTCTCATTCATTGCCATTTGCCAAGCCAGTGTCCGTGTGTGAATACGCTTTTAAAAGGGGCTCATCCCTGGCCGTTATTAACAGGATAACAATCCAACTTGCCATACAGGCAGCCTAGAAGTACTACAACGCCCAGCATTCCCTGAGTGCACTGCAGCGAGGCTGATTGAAATTCTCATTCATTGCCATTTGCCAAGCCAGTGTCCGTGTGTGAATACGCTTTTAAAAGGGGCTCATCCCTGGAATAACAATCCAACTTGCCATACAGGCAGCCTAGTAGTACTACAAGGCCCAGCATTCCCTGAGTGCACTGCAGCGAGGCTGATTGAAATTCTCATTCATTGCCATTTGCCAAGCCAGTGTCCGTGTGTGAATACGCTTTTAAAAGGGGCTCATCCCTGGAATAACAATCCAACTTGCCATACAGGCAGCCTAGTAGTACTACAAGGCCCAGCATTCCCTGAGTGCACTGCAGCGAGGCTGATTGAAATTCTCATTCATTGCCATTTGCCAAGCCAGTGTCCGTGTGTGAATACGCTTTTAAAAGGGGCTCATCCCTGGAATAACAATCCAACTTGCCATACAGGCAGCCTAGTAGTACTACAAGGCCCAGCATTCCCTGAGTGCACTGCAGCGAGGCTGATTGAAATTCTCATTCATTGCCATTTGCCAAGCCAGTGTCCGTGTGTGAATACGCTTTTAAAAGGGGCTCATCCCTGGAATAACAATCCAACTTGCCATACAGGCAGCCTAGTAGTACTACAAGGCCCAGCATTCCCTGAGTGCACTGCAGCGAGGCTGATTGAAATTCTCATTCATTGCCATTTGCCAAGCCAGTGTCCGTGTGTGAATACGCTTTTAGAAGGGGCTCATCCCCATTGCATCCAACTTGCAATACAGGCAGCCTTTGTAGTAGTGGTAGTAGTAGTACTACAAGGCCCAGCATTCCCTGAGTGCACTGCAGCGAGGCTGATTGAAATTCTCATTCATTGCCATTTGCCAAGCCAGTGTCCGTGTGTGAATACGCTTTTAGAAGGGGCTCATCCCCATTGCATCCAACTTGCAATACAGGCAGCCTTTGTAGTAGTGGTAGTAGTAGTACTACAAGGCCCAGCATTCCCTGAGTGCACTGCAGCGAGGCTGATTGAAATTCTCATTCATTGCCATTTGCCAAGCCAGTGTCCGTGTGTGAATACGCTTTTAAAAGGGGCTCATCCCTGGCCGTTATTAACAGGATAACAATCCAACTTGCCATACAGGCAGCCTAGAAGTACTACAACGCCCAGCATTCCCTGAGTGCACTGCAGCGAGGCTGATTGAAATTCTCATTCATTGCCATTTGCCAAGCCAGTGTCCGTGTGTGAATACGCTTTTAAAAGGGGCTCATCCCTGGAATAACAATCCAACTTGCCATACAGGCAGCCTAGTAGTACTACAAGGCCCAGCATTCCCTGAGTGCACTGCAGCGAGGCTGATTGAAATTCTCATTCATTGCCATTTGCCAAGCCAGTGTCCGTGTGTGAATACGCTTTTAGAAGGGGCTCATCCCCATTGCATCCAACTTGCAATACAGGCAGCCTTTGTAGTAGTGGTAGTAGTAGTACTACAAGGCCCAGCATTCCCTGAGTGCACTGCAGCGAGGCTGATTGAAATTCTCATTCATTGCCATTTGCCAAGCCAGTGTCCGTGTGTGAATACGCTTTTAGAAGGGGCTCATCCCTGGAATAACAATCCAACTTGCCATACAGGCAGCCTAGTAGTACTACAAGGCCCAGCATTCCCTGAGTGCACTGCAGCGAGGCTGATTGAAATTCTCATTCATTGCCATTTGCCAAGCCAGTGTCCGTGTGTGAATACGCTTTTAAAAGGGGCTCATCCCTGGAATAACAATCCAACTTGCCATACAGGCAGCCTAGTAGTACTACAAGGCCCAGCATTCCCTGAGTGCACTGCAGCGAGGCTGATTGAAATTCTCATTCATTGCCATTTGCCAAGCCAGTGTCCGTGTGTGAATACGCTTTTAAAAGGGGCTCATCCCTGGAATAACAATCCAACTTGCCATACAGGCAGCCTAGTAGTACTACAAGGCCCAGCATTCCCTGAGTGCACTGCAGCGAGGCTGATTGAAATTCTCATTCATTGCCATTTGCCAAGCCAGTGTCCGTGTGTGAATACGCTTTTAGAAGGGGCTCATCCCCATTGCATCCAACTTGCAATACAGGCAGCCTTTGTAGTAGTGGTAGTAGTAGTACTACAAGGCCCAGCATTCCCTGAGTGCACTGCAGCGAGGCTGATTGAAATTCTCATTCATTGCCATTTGCCAAGCCAGTGTCCGTGTGTGAATACGCTTTTAGAAGGGGCTCATCCCCATTGCATCCAACTTGCAATACAGGCAGCCTTTGTAGTAGTGGTAGTAGTAGTACTACAAGGCCCAGCATTCCCTGAGTGCACTGCAGCGAGGCTGATTGAAATTCTCATTCATTGCCATTTGCCAAGCCAGTGTCCGTGTGTGAATACGCTTTTAAAAGGGGCTCATCCCTGGCCGTTATTAACAGGATAACAATCCAACTTGCCATACAGGCAGCCTAGAAGTACTACAACGCCCAGCATTCCCTGAGTGCACTGCAGCGAGGCTGATTGAAATTCTCATTCATTGCCATTTGCCAAGCCAGTGTCCGTGTGTGAATACGCTTTTAAAAGGGGCTCATCCCTGGAATAACAATCCAACTTGCCATACAGGCAGCCTAGTAGTACTACAAGGCCCAGCATTCCCTGAGTGCACTGCAGCGAGGCTGATTGAAATTCTCATTCATTGCCATTTGCCAAGCCAGTGTCCGTGTGTGAATACGCTTTTAAAAGGGGCTCTGAAATGTCTGGGAAAAAAAAGGTTGTGAAAGGACGGGGTAGAGGAAGAAACACCCATGCCGTCTCCTCTTCCAGTCCAAATGTTGGATCTGTTGGTGCCAGACCCAGTAGCAGCATTTGTGGCACACGACATGTGCCCAGTTCCACTAGTAGCAGCTGCCATGTGCCTGCTAGTAGTAGTATCAGCAAGCCAGACTTGTCCATCTCCTCCGGTGGGCGGGTTACTTTAGACAATACGGCCATTGTGGACTGGTTGGCTGGCTCGCGGTCATCTCAGCAGGAAGACTCTGACGATCTGGCTTCAAGCCAGGTTTCGTTGGATTCCAGATCCTCTACAGTTCCTTGGCACGGTGACAGTAGTAATATAGGTATTTCTAGCGTTTCCATTCCATCATCTATGTCTTCGCTCCCCCTTCCTAGCGGGAAGCCATCTTTCCTGAGAGTCCTAAGAGACATCTCCTCGGGTGCGAAGGAAGATACTGAACAACATAGTGATGATGATGATTTGTTTTCCGCGAGTCAGCCAACGGAGTGTGTTGCGGCGGTGGTGGAGGTGGAAGCGGTGACCGAGACGCATAGCTGCGGTAGTGGGGGTGTTGGTGGTGGTAGCCGTGGTGGCAGACGCAGTAATGAGGGGGGGCATGGAGCCCGCCATGATGTCACATCACATTCACAACACAGTGACAGAAGTGGCGGGGATGATGAGGAAGGCTATGATGATGATGTTGTTTTAGACAGGACGTGGGAACCAGGTGACGAGGTGATGACGGCGTCAGAGGAGGAGGGTAGTAGTGGCGGCACTGGATGTGATAAACAGCCAAGCCGAGGTAGGGGCAGAAGTCAATCTGCAAAACGTTGCAGCGGTAGGGTCAGCTCAGGAGCCGGTGACGGCGACACAGATGCTGGTGTAGGTTCCCGAAAAAAGCCTGCCAGACAAGGGGCAAGCTCGGGTGGTTGTGGTGGTGGTGGTGGTGGTGGACGTGGTACTACCTCTTTACGGTACTCTGCCGTGTGGCAATTTTTCTGTACCTTCCCAGAGGAGGAAAACATGGCACAGTGCCGTATCTGCAAGCAGAAAGTAAGGCGTGGGCAGGGCAGCAATGTAGGAACTACTGCTCTACGTAAACACATGGAACGGCATCACAAGGCCATGTGGGACAATCAACATGCCCCACCATCATGTACATCTAATGAAGACCCCTCTTCCGCTGCTGCTGCTGCTCCGAGTCCCTGTCATCTAAGTAGTAGCCAGGCCTTATCCACCATGTCGTTGTCATCATCATCATCACTGTCATCTAGTGCTCCTCCTATGTCCCGTCAGTTATCCATTACGGAATCGTTGTCCAATAAGCAACAATATATACCCAGTCATCCACTTGTCGTGCGGCTTAATTCACACCTGGCAAAGTTGTTGGTGGTGCAGTCGCTGCCATACCACCTGGTCGACTCCGCCGGCTTCAAGCAATTGATGGCGTGCGCTCAGCCTAGGTGGCGAATACCTAGCCGACATTACTTCTCCAAAACAGCTGTCCCTGCCTTGCACAAGCATGTGGAGGAAAAGGTGTCCAAGTCCTTGCAATTATCCGTGTGCAGCAGGGTACATGCCACCGTCGACACGTGGAGCAGCAACTATGGGCAGGGACAGTACATGTCTTTCACGGCCCACTGGGTCAATATTTTGCAGTCCGATGCACCACCGCAGCAATGCCAGGCATTACCACCTCCACGCTTGTATGTTTCTAGTTCAACTCCGGACACCAGGCGCCTACCATCCTTCTCCTCCTACTCCTCCTCCTCCTCCTTGCCTTCCTCCTTGGAGGTCTTCCCGTCCCCGACAGGACACAGCGTATCTTCCACTCCTCCTCCCTCCTCTTTTCATAGGTGCAAGGTGAAGCGCCACAACGCTGTCTTACACCTGCTGAGCCTGGGCGAGAAAAGCCACACAGGGCAGGAGCTGCTGCTGTGCATCAAGGAGGAAATCGCACGCTGGCTGTCTCCTCTGAAACTCACACTGGGCAATGTTGTCTCTGATAACGGCAAGAACGTTGTGGCTGCACTGCGTCTAGGTCACCTGACACACGCTCCTTGCATGGCACATGTGATCAATCTGGTCATAACACGCTTCTTAAAGTCATATGTTGGTTTGAAGGGTGTGCTGGCCATGTCCAGGAGGGTTTGCGTTCGCTTTAGACGTTCGTATGCATTTAAGCACGCCCTCCTGGACTTGCAGCGTCAAAACAATCTCCCAGAACACAGCCTGATTTGCGACGTTCCAACACGATGGAATTCCACCCTGCACATGTTGGACCGTCTGTACGAACAGCGGAAAGCCGTGAATGATTTCCTGATGCAGCAGACGGGCAGCGTTTGGAGCCAGTGTAATTTCGAGCTCAGGCACTGGCAGCTGGTTAGAGACGCATGTCGCGTTTTGAGGCCCTTTGAAGAGGCCACACGATTTGTGAGCCGTGACGCTAGCGGAATGAACGATGTTATGCCGCTGATATTCATTATGGAGCAAACGCTCACAGCGATGATTCAGCAAAGGATGGAGGAAGGATCACATCTGGCTATGGATGTTGAGGAGGAGGAGGAGGATGAGGAAACAGGACCTGAAGAGGAGCTGGATTTGGAGATGGAATCACAGGAAGGGATAGGGGACGAGGCAGCCGCACAACATGACAGTGATGGTGGTGATGACGAGTCTGACGACGACCTTGATGATGGACAACCATGGCAGTATGGGGCGGAGATGGAACCAACCGGGCCCTCTGAAACGCTGGCCAGGATGGCGAGCTGTATGCTTCGTTACTTGCGCGCTGACTGTCGTATTGTTAGCATGAAGCAAAGAGATGACTACTGGATAGCCACACTTTTAGACCCTCGGTATAAAGCCAGAATGGGGGAGTTTTTTGCGCCTTCCGAGAGGGAGGCAAAATTGGCTTATTATAGAGAGAAGCTATGCAGCCAGCTTGTCATGGCTTTCAAACGGCAGACACCCGCTGCAAGCATGTCTGACCGGGGGGCCACTCTCCGCTCCCCACTGTCTCATCGTTCCACCGCCTCTGGCAGAGCTACCTCTGCAATAGGCGGCAGCCGTGGCAGCAGCGGCAGCAGCAGCAGCAGCAGCAGCCAATTCAGTTTGGAAAATATGATGACAACATTTTTACATCCAATACCCCGACCTGACACACATCGTAGCACTAGTCACCAAAGGGATGTTCACCATCTCCAGGTGCAGCACCTAAACAACCAGGTTCACTCGTACTTGGACTGTGCCCTTTCTCCGTCAGAAATGCTGATCCCAGACCCCATGGACTTCTGGGTCAGCAGATTGGATCATTGGCAAGAACTGGCCCAGTTTGCCATGGGTGTACTGTCTTGTCCACCCTCCAGTGTAGCGTCAGAGAGGGTATTCAGCGCAGCAGGGGGCTTCGTCACCCCTAAGCGAACAAGATTGTCCGCCAACAGCTTGGAAAATCTCACGTTTCTGAAAATGAATCAAGCGTGGATCGGTGAGGATTTTAAAACCCCTGTGCCTGATGCCACTGATTAGATCTTACATTGCTGCTGCTGCTGCCGCCTGCTACTGCCGCCTGCTACTATGGGATTCTGTCCTGTCCACTCTTTTTTTAATGTGCCGCTGTTGGTGCTGCAGCTGCTACTACTTCTACCACCAATCCACCCCAGTGCCGTCTGCTACAAGCAGGCCTGCCCCACCAGAGGGCTTTGTCCTGTGACTCTCCAGTCTCTTTTTTTAATGTGCTGCTACTACTGCTACTACTGCTTGCACCCTTGCTGTCTGTGTTGGCTAGTACCTCTACTACCACCAATACACCTACACTGCCATCTGCTACAAGCAGGCCTGAGGCCTGCCCCACTACAGGGCTTTGTCCTCCTGTGACTGTCCAGTCTCTTTTTTTAATGTGCTGCTACTACTGCTACTACTGCTTGCACCCTTGCTGTCTGTGTTGGCTACCTCGACTACTACCACCAATACACCTCCACTGCCGCCCGTCTGCTACAAGCAGGCCTGAGGCCTGCCCCACCACAGGGCTTTGTCCTCCTGTGACTGTCCAGTCTCTCTTTTTTTTAATGTGCTGCTACTACTGCTACTACTGCTTGCACCCTTGCTGTCTGTGTTGGCTACCTCTAATACCACCAATACACCTACACTGCCGCCCGTCTGCTACAAGCAGGCCTACCCCACCACAGGGCTATGTCCTGTGACTGTCGTCCAGTCTCTTTTTTTAATGTGCTGCTGCTACTACCAGTCCTACCACCCTTGCTGTCTGTGTTGGCTAGTCTACCTCTACTACCACCAATACACCTCCACTGCCGTCTGCTACAAGCAGGCCTGAGGCCTGCCCCACCACAGGGCTTTGCCCTCCTCTGACTGTCCAGTCTCTTTTTTTAATGTGCTGCTACTACTGCTACTACTGCTTGCACCCTTGCTGTCTGTGTTGGCTACCTCGACTACTACCACCAATACACCTCCACTGCCGCCCGTCTGCTACAAGCAGGCCTGAGGCCTGCCCCACCACAGGGCTTTGTCCTCCTCTGACTGTCCAGTCTCTTTTTTTAATGTGCTGCTACTACTGCTACTACTGCTTGCACCCTTGCTGTCTGTGTTGGCTACCTCGACTACTACCACCAATACACCTCCACTGCCGCCCGTCTGCTACAAGCAGGCCTGAGGCCTGCCCCACCACAGGGCTTTGCCCTCCTCTGACTGTCCAGTCTCTTTTTTTAATGTGCTGCTACTACTGCTACTACTGCTTGCACCCTTGCTGTCTGTGTTGGCTACCTCGACTACTACCACCAATACACCTCCACTGCCGCCCGTCTGCTACAAGCAGGCCTGAGGCCTGCCCCACCACAGGGCTTTGCCCTCCTCTGACTGTCCAGTCTCTTTTTTTAATGTGCTGCTACTACTGCTACTACTGCTTGCACCCTTGCTGTCTGTGTTGGCTACCTCGACTACTACCACCAATACACCTCCACTGCCGCCCGTCTGCTACAAGCAGGCCTGAGGCCTGCCCCACCACAGGGCTTTGCCCTCCTCTGACTGTCCAGTCTCTTTTTTTAATGTGCTGCTACTACTGCTACTACTGCTTGCACCCTTGCTGTCTGTGTTGGCTACCTCGGCTACTACCAGTCTACCACCAATACACCTCCACTGCCGCCCGTCTGCTACAAGCAGGCCTGAGGCCTGCCCCACCACAGGGCTTTGTCCTCCTGTGACTGTCCAGTCTCTCTTTTTTTTAATGTGCTGCTACTACTGCTACTACTGCTTGCACCCTTGCTGTCTGTGTTGGCTACCTCTAATACCACCAATACACCTACACTGCCGCCCGTCTGCTACAAGCAGGCCTACCCCACCACAGGGCTATGTCCTGTGACTGTCGTCCAGTCTCTTTTTTTAATGTGCTGCTGCTACTACCAGTCCTACCACCCTTGCTGTCTGTGTTGGCTAGTCTACCTCTACTACCACCAATACACCTCCACTGCCGTCTGCTACAAGCAGGCCTGAGGCCTGCCCCACCACAGGGCTTTGCCCTCCTCTGACTGTCCAGTCTCTTTTTTTAATGTGCTGCTACTACTGCTACTACTGCTTGCACCCTTGCTGTCTGTGTTGGCTACCTCGACTACTACCACCAATACACCTCCACTGCCGCCCGTCTGCTACAAGCAGGCCTGAGGCCTGCCCCACCACAGGGCTTTGTCCTCCTCTGACTGTCCAGTCTCTTTTTTTAATGTGCTGCTACTACTGCTACTACTGCTTGCACCCTTGCTGTCTGTGTTGGCTACCTCGACTACTACCACCAATAAACCTCCACTGCCGCCCGTCTGCTACAAGCAGGCCTGCCCCACCACAGGGCTTTGTCCTGTGACTGTCGTCCAGTGTCTTTTAATGTGCTGCTACTACTCACCCTTGCCAATAAAAAGGGTCAATTTTTGGAGGGCTTGTGAAAAGCCATTGCTTGTTGCTTTTACATCCATGTATGGAAGAACCCCGGCAGGCATCTGCCAATAAAAAGGGTCAATTTTTGGAGGGCTTGTGAAAAGCCATTGCTTGTTGCTTTAATGCTTTTACATCCATGTATGGAAGAACCCCGGCAGGCATCTGCCAATAAAAAGGGTCAATTTTTGGAGGGCTTGTGAAAAGCCATTGCTTGTTGCTTTAATGCTTTTACATCAATGTATGGAAGAACCCCGGCAGGCATCTGCCAATAAAAAGGGTCAATTTTTGGAGGGCTTGTGAAAAGCCATTGCTTGTTGCTTTAATGCTTTTACATCCATGTATGGAAGAACCCCGGCAGGCATCTGCCAATAAAAAGGGTCAATTTTTGGAGGGCTTGTGAAAAGCCATTGCTTGTTGCTTTAATGCTTTTACATCCATGTATGGAAGAACCCCGGCAGGCATCTGCCAATAAAAAGGGTCAATTTTTGGAGGGCTTGTGAAAAGCCATTGCTTGTTGCTTTAATGCTATTACATCCATGTATGGAAGAACCCCGGCAGGCATCTGCCAATAAAAAGGGTCAATTTTTGGAGGGCTTGTGAAAAGCCATTGCTTGTTGCTTTAATGCTTTTACATCCATGTATGGAAGAACCCCGGCAGGCATCTGCCAATAAAAAGGGTCAATTTTTGGAGGGCTTGTCAAAAGCCATTGCTTGTTGCTTTTACATCAATGTATGGAAGAACCCCGGCAGGCATCTGCCAATAAAAAGGGTCAATTTTTGGAGGGCTTGTGAAAAGCCATTGCTTGTTGCTTTTACATCCATGTATGGAAGAACCTCGGCAGGCATCTGCCAATAAAAAGGGTCAATTTTTGGAGGCCTTGTGAAAAGCCATTGCTTGTTGCTTTTACATCCATGTATGGATGAACCCCGGCAGGCATCTGCCAATAAAAAGGGTCAATTTTTGGAGGGCTTGTCAAAAGCCATTGCTTCTTCTTTTACCACCTTATATGTATGAACCCTGGCAGGCATCAGCCGCCTAAAATGGTAAATTTTTGTACCTTTTTTAACAATGCATTAAGCATACAACATGCACAAGTGCAGTGGTTTCTGTTAGTTATCTCCGTGTCCCATCCGTTTTCCTAGAGCCATACATGTTGGCGTAACTTTGACACCAACTTTGCATTAAAGACAGCTCAAAAGTACTTGGATACACTCATGGGTGACCTAAGAGTGTTATACAGGGCTTCTAGGGCTTTAAAACAGTGTTATACACGATTTTTAGGGGCTTTCTTGTATTACAGGTTCGGTCAGAACTAGTTCGGTCCGAATCGAACTTTTGCACGAAATTCGGCGAACTTGCCGAACCGAACTTTTCATAAGTTCGCTCATCTTAATCTTTATGATTGCCTGATTTCTATAAGTTCCCAGCAAGAAAAATATATAAAATAAATATGTATATACTGGTAAAGGTGAAGGGACAGTTACGCCTATGTGCAGTTCAGGTGTTTTTCTCTATGACTAGTTCAGGCAAACAACTAAATTCTGGTGTCCCTTATATTATCACCCCCCACCCCACAGAATTCATAAGGCTTTATAGGTACTGGGAAAGACAGAAGTTACCATGTTGATAGTGCCATCTTGTTCTCTCGGACTGCCAACATAGTCAATTTGTGTTTCTACTTGCCAGAGTAAAGTTTCGTTCACATCTGCGTCAGGGTCCCGTTCTGATGTTCTGTTGGACCTTCCCGTCAGAACGGGACCCTGACTGAAACAAACGGAAACCATAGGTTTCCGTTTGCATCTCCATTGATTTTGATGGTGACTGATCCAGTGCCAATGTTTTCCATTTGTCTTAGTTGTGCAAGGGTTTAGTAGTTTTGATGGAATCAATGGCGTAGTCGACTATGCTATTCGTTCCGTCAAAATGACAGAAGCCTTGCACAACTGAGACAAACGGAAACCATTGTCACCGTATCCGTCACCATTGAAGTCAACGGTTTCTATTTGTTTCAGTCAAGGTCTCGTTCTGACGGGAAGGTCCGACGGAACATCAGAACAGGACCCTGACGCAGATGTGAACAAAGCCTAAAGTGTAACCCAATGAGTCCCAAAAAAATTTAACCATCAAAATTTTGTAGCAATGCAGATTATGTGCTTCTAATGTTAAAGCACTAATTAAAATGTCTGTTTCGGAATATTCCTTTTCTATTAGTCTGTCCTTTTTTCCACCTATTAGCACAGCATTTTGTGCTCTAGATCCTCTCTTCCTTCTGTATCTGGGGATGTCAATTTCCAGCCATAGTAAGCCATTTAGAAGATATGGAGTGGAGTCTGTTAGTCACCAAATCACCCAGGCTGCATAAAGTTTGCATACACTCTTCATTGCTTTGTGTCCTTCCTCTTGTCTCTCAACATCTGTCATTCTTGTGTATGTTACCCCCATAGTCACGACCCTAAACTTTCTTTGAAACTCTGACACTAAAATTTCACATCTGACCCCCCACATCAATGCCCTTGGATATTAGAATGCAAACTTGTCCTCTAAGTGTTTCTATTAATTTCAATGGAAGGGGACGTCAATCCCAGCCTGGAGAGAATAGATATAAAATAGGGTAAGACATGCAATTTAAAATAAGCGTAAAATAAAAGAAGTCTCACTGAGAACCAGAACGAGTGCCTGCTAGAGTCCTGCAGTAACTGACATAGTGATGTCTATACATTCACTTTGTCTATGGATGTTGCTGTGTCTGGTACTGTGGTGAAGGGGACACAGCTTTGTTCTGCCAATCGGTCAGGTGGTGGTATCCTAAGGATAGGCCATTAATGTAAAATCCCAAAAAAAAACATTAAAAAGGGCATATGGATGCTCTGGCGAACTTGAGTCATCCATGTATTGCATGGACAGCCATTCATCTGAACGGCCGCCATATAATACTACAAATACTGCAAAATCAGTTGTTTGCTGATCAGACAAACCTTTTAAGTTATTATTAATAACTTTTGTCCATGTTTTCTGATAAACAGTGATATGTGGACTGAGCCTTTGCTAATCCCAATATTATTAAGTATTCCAAATTTATCCAAGAGATGTAACTATGATTAAAAATGTAGTCAATTTCCTTCATCAACTTCAATCCAAAATTACGGGATTGCAGATTGAGGTGGGAGTTATAGCTCATCTTTGTACTGAAAGACATAAAGCAGTAAAAGATAAAGAGGTATGTCTAATTGAAAAAAAAATTGTTTATAGTCAGTGTGCACCGGGAACCGAGGGTCAGCTGTCGACGACAGCTGACACTCCACCCTTGCCAGCCAGCGGTCCTTTGCAGCTGATTTCGGCAAATTAAGTCCTTAAATGCGGCGATCGGTTGCAATCGCTGCATTTTAGGGGTTTCTAGCATATCGGCAGACCCCGATCCAAAATCGCGGGGTTTGCCGATTGTTAGCATGGCAAACGGAAGCCAAACAATGGCCTCCGTGTCTGCCATGAACGGAAGCCCATCAGGACCAACCTCCGGCTGGTCCTGATAGGCTTCCTGTCAGACTGACAGGAAGTCATTGTGTCGTTCCCGATGCACACTGTCGGCAACAAGGTGTGCATCGGGAACTGGGAGATCTCCAGTGTTGCCGATCAGCGGCTCATCGCCGCTGATTTCGGCAATTAACTCGTTAAATGCGGCGCTTGATTGCGATCGCCACATTTAGAGGGTTTGTAGCACATAAGCAGCCCCCATGCAATTGTGGGGGTTGCTGATGCTTGTGATGGGTCTGCCATATATGGAAGCCTATGAGGACCAGCCTCTGGCTGGTCCTCATAGACTTACTGTCAGTGACTGTGACGTCACACTGACAGTTGGAATACGGTACACTACCTAGGTAGTGTAATGTATTCTAGCAGCGATCAGAGCTGCAGGTAAATAAAATAAATTGTAAAAAGTAAAAGAAAAAGTTAATAAAAATGTTTTATAAAAGTGTAAAAATAAAAGTTTTTTTATATAGAAAAAAATGAAACCGTTAAAAAAGTACACATGTACGGTATCACCGTGTTCGTAATGACCCAAACTATGAAACTATGATGTTATTTTTTCCACACGGTGAACGCCGCAAACAAAATAAACAGAAAACTATGTCAGCATCGCTATTTTTTGGTCACCACCCCTCCCAAGATATAGAATAAAAAGAGATCAAAAAGTTGCATTTACCCAAAAATAGTACCAATAAAAACTACAACCGTCCCGCAAAAAAAAGACCTCCCACAGTTTTTTTTACTAAAAAATAAAAAAGTTACGGCTCAGAATATTGTGTCTCAGAAAATAAATTATTTTATAGAAACTTAATTTTATTGTGCAAACGCTGCAAAACTTAAAAAAAACGATATACATATGGTATCACCGTAATCGTACCGACCGGCAGAATAAAGTAAAATGTAATTTATTGCGCACGGTGAACGCTGTAAGAAATAAATAATTTAAACCGCCAAAATTGCTGTTTTTTGGTCACCTTAGCTCTAAAAAAGATGTAATAAGAAGTAATCAGGAAGATGTATGTATCATAAAATGGTACCAATAAAAGCTACAGCTCGTCCCACCAAAAATAAGCCCTCACAGCGCTCAATCGACCAAAAAATAAAAAGTTCTGGATGTCAGAATGTGATGATACAAAACAATTAATTTTTTTAACAAATAGTCTCTTCTTTGTAAAAGATAAATTTGGTATCACCGTAATCGTATTGGGACGCAGAATAAAACTAAAGTTGTTGTTTTTACCGCACGGTGAAAGACTTAAAACAAAACCCCAAAAACAATGGAGGAATCAGTTTTTTCCAATTTCAGCCCGCAAATTATATTTTTTCCAGTTTCCCAGTACATTTTATGGTACTTTAAATGGTGTTAATAGAAACTACAACTCTTCCCGCAAAAGATAAGCCCTCACACTGCTCTATTGACGAAAAAGTAAAAAAATTATGGCTCTTGGAAGGCGGGGAGTGAAAAACGAAAATGAAAAAGCAAAAAAGGATCAGTCCTGAAAGGGTTAATTAATTTCTAATAAAAAAAAACCATTTATGACCACATGTGGGGCATTGCCGTACTCGGGAGAAATTGCTTTACAAATGTTGGGGTGCTTTTCCTCTTTTATCCTTTGTGAAAATTAAAAAAAATAAACATTTTAGTGGACAAAAATGTTGATATTCATTTTCATGGCCTAATTCCACTAAATTCTACAAAAAACCTGTGGGGTCAAAATGCTCCCTATACCCCTAGAAAAATTCCTTGAGGGGAGTAGTTTCCAAAATAGGGTCACTTTTGGGGGGTTTCCACTATTTAGGTCCCTCCGGGGCGTTGCAAACCCGACATGGCACTGAAAACCAATCCAGCCAAATCTGCGCTCCAAAATCCAAAGGCGCTCCTTCCCTTCTGAGCCCTGCAGTGGGACCAAACAGCAGTTTATTACCACATATAGGGTATTGCCAAAAACACTGTTGGGCTGCTTTTTCTCCTTTATTCCTTGTAAAAATGAAAAAATTATATGTTTCCACAGAAAAAAAGGTGATTTTCATCTTCACAGACTAATTCCACTAAATTCTGCAAAAAGACTGTGGGGTCAAAATGCTAACTATACCCCTAGAAATATGCCTTGACGGTGTAGTTTCCAAAATGGGGTCACTTTTGTGAGGTTTCGACTGTTTAGGTACCACAAAACCTCTTCAAGCCTGACATGGTGCCTAAAATATATTCCTAAAAAAAAAGGAGGCCCCAAAATCCACTAGGTGCTCCTTTGCTTCTGAGGCATGTGGGATATTTCTAAAAAATGCAGAACCTGGACAATAAATATTAAGTTGCGTTTCTCTGGTAAAAACCTTCTGTGTTACAGATTTTTTTTTATTACAAATGAATTTCGGCACAAAAAATGAAATTTGTAAATGTCACCTCTACTTTGCCTTTATTCCTGTGAAACGCCTAAAGGGTTAAAATACTTTCTGAATGTGGTTTTGAATACTTTGAGGGGTGCAGTTTTCAAAATGGGGTGCATTCTGGAGTCTAGGGCCCCCTGCACACCCTGCAGAATATGTTGCAGAAATTTCTGCCACTGAAAATCAGTTTGATTCATCTGATCGGGGTGGTTTCTGCAAAAAGCATAAAATCTGCAACAAAATCTGTAGCGTGTGCAGGGGCCAAAAGGTGTCATTTAATTCTCTCCTGATAATAAACATAGGGACACTGTGCATAGTCTAATTAAAGATCAGTTTGCTCTACTAATTATAAGGATATTCTGACAAAATAATTGTTAAGAAAACCCCTCTGTTTGGAAAAAAAAAAAACATTGAAAATAACTGGCCACGGTTCAGTGGTTCACAGTAGCTTACTGATGTCTATTGTATGGGGACGTAACCCCTTTTTTACATTTTATCAGCGTGATGCAAATGACACCATTACTTCTTAGTGTCTAGTAAATTAAAACACACACATACTACAAGGCAGAAAACGTGTTATTGTGAAAGGCAATTAATAAGGAATGAACTTCAGACTGTATTCGTCTCTGTTCTGTCACCTACCCAGCAATTAGGTTCCAGGGGACAATACACAAGCATTGCACATTGTAGTTTAAAGACCTTCTCCACTGTTAAAATTAATGAAATCTATTTGACGACTGAAATAACTTTCTCATCAGACAACTGCACTGTGGAGGCACAATGGAGATATTATTTTAAACAGATTGTAAAAAAAAATCAGTTTATTAAGAGTTTATTCTGATTTCTCTTATCATTAATATGCCATTACATTACTTTTATTTGTTTTTGCCTCATTAGGTCGCTGTTACATTTATTGCGCTGAAAAATATATTGACGTTATAGAAATAAAGTATTTGCTTATTAATATTGTTATTATTATTAATATTATTATTATTATTAGCCCACACTAGTTCAGCCCATTAAAAATTGGGACCTAAATTCCAGGTAGAAATTAGCATTTGGTTATTTAAGATGCTAAATAACTAATAGATGTGAAAATTTGGTTACATGCAAATGTCACGAAGGGTCTCTGGACCCACTGGGCTGTACCGCCTTGGGGGTAAGGCAGCTGGCCAACAGGGAGCAGGTGAATGTCTATAGGTCTATAGGTACCTGTGGCAGCTCAGACAGCAGCAGGGCAGGCTCGGCTGGGACTAGGTAGCAGGCGGACAACAGGCGAGGTGGAGCAGGTCAGACATGGATGCAGCACAACACGACTTTGGCACAGCTCAGTGCTAGACCAGGCATGTATAGTTAGCTAGGAACAGGAACTGGAAACAGGTATAGGTACAGTGACAGGGACTGGAACAGGGAATGGAACAGGAAACACACTAGGAGGCCATCACATAGACAAACTTAGGGAACACAACAACGCTCAGGCATAGAACTAGGGGGCTGGACCCCTCTTATAGTCCAGGGTACTCACGGGTCAAAGTTCATCAACGAAGTCCGGTGCGCGCGCTGCCCCTTTAAGAGCGCCCTACGGGATCCGGCTGAGGTGAGTGGATGCGAGTGCTGACGTCTCCTGAGGAGGAGGAGGCTGGGGCCAGCGCTTGCCGACTCGTGGCTATGGCTGTCAGGGGAAGGTTGGAGCTGACAGCCCGCAGCCACGGACATTACAGTATCCCCCCTCTTATGCCCTCTCTTCTTGGGACCAGAGCGAGAGAGAAACTTCTTCAGAAGAGTAGGGGCATTGAGATTCTCCTCTGGCACCCAGGACCTCTCTTCAGGGCCAAACCCCCTCCAATCCACCAAATAAAAAGTCTTTCCTCACACTCTCTTGGTGTCCAAGATCTCCTTGACCTCAAAGATGTCCGAAGGGCCGCTGGAGGCAACCGCAGGGCTGGGAGTCTTGGAATAGCCGTTCAGGATCACAGGTTTCAGGAGGGAGACATGGAAGGAGTTGGGAATCCTGAGGGTAGTAGACAGCCGAAGCTTGTAGGCGACAGGGTTGATCTGCTGCAGGACCTCGAAAGGTCAGAGGAACCTAGGGGCAAATTTACATGATGGAACCCTCAGTCGGATATTCCTGGACAACAGCCAGACCTTAGTGCCAGGAAGAAACCGAGGAGGCTCTCTTCTCCTTGTGTCAGCCTTCCGTTTCATGCGGTCCACTGCCATTAGAATGGAGGATCGAGTCTGCTGCCAGATCTGCAAAAAGTCTCTAAACGTGGAGTCAGCTGCAGGTACCTCGGAAGTATCAGGCACCGGGAGAGGAATTTGTGGGTGCTGGCCGTAGACATTGCAGAATGGTGTATTCCTAGTAGACTCGCTGGTGTGATTATTGTAGGAGAACTCTGCCCACGGAAGCAGCTGCACCCAGTAATCATGCTGCTTGGAGATGAAGTGGCGTAGGTAGTTCTCCAAAATCTGGTTGATCCTCTCAACCTGACCATTAGACTGAGGATGGTAGGCAGAGGAAAAGTCCAACTTCACGACAAGAAGTTCGCAGAGGGCTCTCCAGAACCTCGAGGTAAACTGAACCCCCTGATCAGACACAATGTGCTGCAGCAAGCCGTGCAGGCGGAAGATGTGTTGGGTAAATAACTTGGCCAACTGAGGAGCAGAAGGAAGACGGTCAGAGGAACGAAGTGGGCCATCTTCGAAAATCGGTCCACCACCACCCAGACAGCACTGCATCCAGCAGAGAGCGGCAGGTCCGTGATGAAGTCCACAGCTATATGCTGCCATGGAGCATTGGGCACAGGCAATGGCTGGAGCAGACCAGCAGGTCTGGAGTGGGTGGCCTTGTTGGCTGCACATACAGCACAGGAAGAAACGAAGTCCACAATATCCTTTGGCAGTGTGGGCCACCAGAAATGATGAGCAATCAAACCCCGGGTCGTACGTAACCCTGCGTGACCTGCCAGTCTAGAGGAGTGTTCCCAGCGGAGGATTCTTCGACGATCAGCCAGGCGCACAAAAGTCCTCCCTGGAGGAATGTCCCCAATTTGCAGGGGATTGACCGAGACAATGCAGGATGATTCAAAAATGTTCTGTGGACTCTCTATGGTGTCTTCTGTCTCGAAGGACCTGGACAAGGCATCGGCCCTCACATTCTTGTCGACCGGGCGATAATGAAGCTCAAACTGAAACCTTGCAAAGAATAGTGACCACCTGGCCTGACGAGGGTTCAGCCGTTGTGCCGTCTGGAGGTAGGTCAAATTCTCTTGGTCTGTAAAAATCAAGATCGGAAACCGATATCAAAGGAACGGAAACCATTAGCAATGTTTCCGTCACCATTGATATCATTGGTCTACTTAATCCGCCACTGGACGACTAGAGTCTTTACAATGTTTACGTTGCCAGGATCTAGTCTCTTGACAACTTACAGATTTATTAAAGAGGACCTGTCACCTGTCACCTCTCCTGACACATCTATTTTAGTAAATACTTGTATTCCCCATAAAATAACAATTCTGGAACTTTTCTTAGAACTCTGCATTGTTCCGTTCCTGTTTTTCCTCCTAAAAATGTATGACTATATTTACAGCTGGGTGTTACCATTCCCCATTGTCTAACATTATGCCACCTCTTAGTTGTCTTACTTTAAGCCAACTTATTTGCGCCAAAATTTGCCCCAATATGGTACATTTTAAAGAGGCTCTGTCACCACATTATAAGTGCCCTATCTCCTACATAAAACGATCTATATTTACCGCTTTATTAGCGATTTTAGATTTATGCTAATGAGTTGCTTAATGCCCAAGTGGGCGTATTTTTACTTTAGACCAAGTGGGCGTTGTACAGGGGAGTGTATGAAGCTGACCAATCAGAGTCATGCACTCCTCTCCATTCATTTACTCAGCGCATAGGGATCCTGCTAGATCCTTATGTGCTGTCTTATACTAACACATTAACAATACTGAAGTGTTTAGACAGTGAATAGACATTCCACGGGATGTCTATTCACAATCCCTGCACTTCGTTACTCTGTCTGTGGTAGTTACAGCAGAGGAAGCGTGATCTCGCAAGATCTCGCTGTAAATAACAGGTTACAACGAGATCACGCTTCCTCTGCTGTAACTACCATAGAAAAAGTAACGAAGTGCAGAGATTGTGAATAGACATCCCGTGGAATGTCTATTCACTGTCTAAACACTTCAGTATTGTTAATGTGTTAGTATAAGACAGCACATAAGGATCTAGCAGGATCCCTATGCGCTGAGTAAATGAATGGAGAGGTGTGCATGACTCTGATTGGTCAGTGTCATACACTCCCCTGTACAACGCCCACTTGGTCTAAGGTAAAAATACGCCCACTTGGGCATTAAGCAACTCATTAGCATAAATCTAAAATAGCTAATAAAGTGGTGAATATAGATCGTTTTATGTAGGTGATAGGGCACTTATAATGTGGTGACAGAGCCTCTTTAAGCCATGCTTCTTGTCATTAGACCATGCCCCTTTTCAGCTAAGTAACAAACGCTTGCAGAGCAAAAAAGTGTCTAAAACAGTTAATAAATGTGGTGCACGGCAAGCACTCCAGAATTCTGCACATTTTAATTGTGCCCCATTATGTCTATTCTACAGACTTACATCTAATTAATTAAACTAAAAAATAAGTACATGATACATCCCCTTTGTACTGCATTAGTGGTGCATCTTCCTCTGAAGACTTGCTTTACACTGCTGTTCTTGGGATTATTTCCAAATTCTGCACTTTACTGCCTGTGGTCAAATTTTCCATTCTTGTACATCTCACAGCATGGAATGGAGAATCTATCAGAGCCTTTATCTGTCCCTTGAAGAAAGTAGGTGATGTATGAATGTGTAAAATATGCAGGATATTTTTGGATATCCTACTTATCCAATTCTTCTACTTTGGGAACCATGTTAAGTTTCCTGCTTCTATGTAGTGACTAAATTCACCTTGTCGTGGTGTCAGTAGCAGCACAGTGCCCATATAGACTCTACACGTTTATATAGAAAGATAAACTTTGCCCAAAAAATAGGCAATAAATGTGCTCTTTATCATTTTTCATAATAAATTTCCAATATTTTACATTTTACCCCATATACTCAAAATGTTCTTCTCTAGGTAGCACACTAGCAAATATCCAAGTCTTTGGTCCATAGAGCAAAAAACTTCCATGGATTAAGCAAAACATTTGATGTTTAATCCTCTCTGTGATACAAAGAAGACAGATACGGCTTAAATCATTTAAAGATGATTTTTGTTCATCACATATGAAAAAAAACTTTTATCCTCAAACTGTCAGAGATGTTAGGCACATCAGCATACATTTAAATTCATGCATCAGAAAGATGGTAAATGATTTATGCAGAAGAAAAACATTAGAATATCTTCTTCAGTGTTTGTACGGTGGAAGAGAGGGAATAGACAGATGATAGTTCCCTCATTCCTTTCACTAATGTTAATTAATAATGCAGAAGACTGAACATAAAGTGAAGTGAAATAAGTCTACAAAACTATTTAACACATTATCAGCACCAACTCTTGTCATCCAATCAGAGCAGGTGACCAGCAAATAAGAGGAAATAGAAATAACACTAGAATCTCAATGTACCATGTATATGTTTTCTATTTTGGTTATTTACCATATGGGTCCCCAAAAGGGAATGCCCACTAATTGTTATTTTAGACTAAGACTAGACACGGACGTGTTCCACATAATGGGATACAATTTCACACATAGATTTTGCCCATAGCAATGCATTGTGTGACACCAATTGGTTAAATAGGTTTAATGCGAAGTACAAGTGACATGAGATCTATGAACCACTATAACCACTGGTACTATAAGTGCAAAGCCCAAAGATTACATATGGCTTGTAGAATTAAAAACTAAGCTCTCCACAATGCTGCACCATCATACATTTCTGCTCTCATCTCCATCTACCAACCTACTCATGCTCTTCACTGAGCCGATGACCTAAAACTCATCCTCCCTTATTACATCCTCTGACTCCTGCCTGAAGGACTTCTCCTGTGCTGCACCTATTCTGTGGAACTCACTGCCCCAGACCAGTAGACTTGCTCCTAACATTCCCAGATTTTAGTGTGCCTTCAAAACTAATCAGTTCAAGAAGACCTATGTCACATAACCATAATCCATGGTCCATACACAAGCTTATCTGGTTGCAGATATATCCACTCCACCCTGTCCTCTACTAGCTAAGACTTCGTTCACATCTGCCCACGGGGTAACGTTCCGACGCTCCGTCGGAGCTTTACATCGGAACGGGACCCTGATTAACACAATTTCGTTGGTGACGGATGCGGTTCTAGTGATTTCCATTTGTCTCCGTTGTGCAAGGGTTCCATCGTTTTGACGGAATCAATAGCGTAGTCGACGTAGTCGTAGTTCCACATTTGTTAAGTGCTGTGGAATATGATGTGGGCACTATATAAATAAAGATTATTATTATTATAGCAGTCTTGGACTGGGGGTCGCTCTTGCCCACCAAAGGAAAATTATCCTGATGGCCTATTCTTCACTGTTAAAAAATGCATTTCCACTTTACACTGCGTAGTAAACTGCTATTTGGGGTATTATAGGAGCTAGATTAGTCACAAGGAAACCTAGACTAGAGACTGATTGTTCACTTTATTAACTTGGCTTAATCACATTTAATATTTTCACAAACTTGAATAACCTGTACACGTTCTTCTGTGAATAGGTGCAGATGGTATGGATCAAGGGTCCTATTACACAGCCCGATATGGCCTGTGAAAAAGAGCACCGATTACCAAGATGCTTGTTGATGGGCACTCGTTTACTCCTTTCACAAGGAGCAATGATTGGTTATGTATGGGGACGAGCGATCACTACTACAATTGTTCTTCCCCATTTATTTCCATCATGTCGGCAGCACATTTAGCTGTTTACACAGGGAGATGTGCTGCCAACACCAATAATATTTATTGCTGCATAAACGAGCAGATCAGCCAATGAAAGCGTTTGCTCGTTCATTAAGTGATCGTTGCCCTGTCTACACAGGGCAATGATCGGGAACAAGCGTTCATATGAATGCCCGTTTGCCCCATCATTGGCCCATGTAAAAGGGACTCAAGACACTTCATGCATATAGTGGCATTAATAATCCGGTATTTTTCTTCTAAGTGAAAAAGAAACTAATAATTGTTCATTAGACTGATTTAATTCTGATATCTCAACTGGTAGAAATGAGTCATGGGGTCCAGAGAGGACCAGATGAAGCAAACAGTACAATGATGAACATTTCAATCCTTATGGAATCACATCCATATAAGGGTTTTAAAATAAGTAGAATGGAAATGGTGTTTTTGTTTTTTTTACGTGAAACCTCTTCAAAAGACCATCTTTTTCAGAAGATCACCCTTGATCTAGACTTCTTTTAGAAGACCACTCCTGTAGAAGACCATTTTTCATTACAATTTTGGGTGGGTTTCTCAGATGTTTTCTCTTATGTTACTTGGTTCTAGCTGCCTCTGTCAAACATTAGCAGATCCCAAAAGTCCTGAGAATGTTGAACTGCATGTTTTATATGACCAACACAAAAAATGTCCAGGTGTTCGATGTTGGTAGAGTAAATTCACCAGAACTTGGAGGAATTCCAGGCATAAAGGTTAACCAAGAAATGTAAATATAGGGTACGATGTTTTGTTGGATCATTTGGATGAACTCATCAGTGAGACTGCATTTTGTCCAAAAACAGAGAGCTTTTGGGAAGAGATGAGGCCGTGGGCCCCTTCAAAGACACATAAACCTATAAATGACAGTCAAAACTATAAACATGTCTCAAAGGTTCTGCCTTTTGTCCTCTAATCCAATAACTGCCTAGAACCCTTCTCCAGAAAATTACTCACACTCAAAATATCCTTATCTTAGCTGAAAATCAAACATGGGAACAAATTTAAGGGCAATGATATATTTGGTTTTGCTCAAGAGTGAAATTGTTTAACTTAGAAATACAAAGGCTATCAAATCTAACTGTGTCACAGAAGGTTGTAAATGAGCCCCCATAAGATTACACTGCTTTGTTTGAATCAATGATGCATATCCAAAACAGAATGCTCTCCATGTGGGACCATTTGGGATCATTCTTGTCAACATGCTCATCTTACCAGTAGAAAGCTGAAAGCCAATACTTATAGTAAATAAAATATAATTATTTTAGTTGCAGAGCTAATTTACGTTCAGCGTTACATTAACCTCTTTTTTCTATCTCCCAACTGCTGCGACTATCTATGGTTTCTGATGTGCATTTTATCTCACCTGTTTAAAAAATAGTGTAGTACCGTGTTAGCCAAAAACAATATGCAATGTTAAATACTTCAGTGTCAAAAATTGACACAGAAGTATTTATCATTGCATCTCACCTGTTTAAAATCAATTCCTGAAAATATTTCAGCCTTAACTAAGCCAATGGACATACCGGAAAAAGTATTTATTTGGAAATTCATATGTAAAAAGTAAGACATTACTGTTTAATCATTATATTATATTTAATACCTTGAATAATTGTTACATTTGTAGCAAAAAATCACCACAGAGCAAATTACTGTTTCATTATTTCTGCCCAAATAATACAAATAAAACATGCTCATCAATGTTTTCTCTCTATTCTTAGGGCCTGTTCACATCATCGTTGCCCTTCCGTTGAGGGGTTCGGTCAGAGGTTTTCGTCGGGGGAACCCCTCAACGGAAAGGCAAACTGAAACCTTAGCTTCCATTTTCATTACCATTGATCTCAATGGTGACGAATACTTTGCTGATGGTTTCCGTTTATCACCGTTCTGAACGAGTTCCGTTTGTTTGACGGAATCAATAGCGCAGTCGACTGCGCCATTGATTATGTCAAAACAAAGGAACCCTGTCACAAAGGTGACAAACGGAAACCTTTAGCAATATTTCCATCACCATTAAGATCGATGGTAATGCAAAGGGAAGCTAAGGTTTCAGTTTGCCTTTCCGTTGAGGGGTTAAAGAGGCTCTGTCACCATATTATAAGTGCCCTATCTCCTACATAATGTAGATAACAGTAGTGTTTTTTATTTAGAAAAACAATCAATTTTGACCAAGTTATGTCCTATTTTAGATTTATGCTAATGAGTTTCTTAATAGACAACTGGGCGTGTTTTACTTTTTGACCAAGTGGGCGTTGTGGAGAGAAGTGTATGATGCTGACCAATCAGTGACCAATCAGCCTCATACACTTCTCCCCATTCATGTAATCAGCAGTTGTTCACTATGTGCTGTCACTTACTCACACATTAACTTTACTGAAGTGTCTTGAGAGTGAATAGACATCGCTTCCAGCCAGGACGCGATGTCTATTCACAATCCCGACACTTCGGTAACGTTTGTGTGGGACTTAATGACAGCAAGCGTGATCTCGTGAGATCACGCTATAAATGACAGCACAGAGTGATCACAATGTGCTGTGTGAGCAAGTGACACACAAATGTTACCGAAGTGTCGGGATTGTGAATAGACATCACGTCCTGACTGGAAGCGATGTCTATTCACTGTCAAGACACTTCAGTAAAGTTAATGTGACAGCACATCGTGATCTCGTTAGATCACTATGTACTGAGAACATGAATGGAGAGAAGTGTATGACGCTGATTGGTCACTGATTGGTCAGCATCATACACTTCTCTTTACAAAGCCCACTTGGTCAAAAGTTAAAAAAAATGCCCACTTGGGCAGTAAGAAAGTAATTAGAATAAATCTAAAATAGGTCATAACTTGGTCAAAATTGATTGTTTTTCTAAATAAAAAACACTGTTATCTACATTATAGTGCCGATCACATTATGTAGGAGATAGGGCACTTATAATGTGGTGTCAGAGCCTCTTTAACCCGACGGAAACCTCAGACGGAAACCCTCAATGGAAAGGCAATGCTGATGTGAACAGGCCCTTTCATAGAAGTCATCAGTTTGATTCACACACAACTGGCCTGAGATAGATACAGCATCACGCCACTTCCCTCAGTAATAAAATGTTTACAGAACCTGAGAGTCTTTTAGTATTAGTGGATATTTTCTTTGTGTACTAATTATATCTTTGCAGGCATTTGCTGATCTGTTTGTTTTGTTATCTTATCCTGGGCTCTGCTAACTTTTCTATTGTAACTTATTTTAAGACTTGATAAGGCAAGTGTTTGTTTTTGCGGGCTATATGCTGGGCTTAAGCATCTCCCTTTGAAGATAACACTTGTTTCGTCTCAACCATGTGCTGTGACTCAAGAAATGGTCTTGAAGTAATGCAAGCAGCAAATCTTTGCTCTGACTATAGTAGACTCACCTAACCTTATTTCATTTGAGAAATGCCAAGGGGTCTATATACAGCGAGTATTAATAAAATTGTGTTTGTGTATCAGAAATCAAGAACTATATAGCTGTAAGCATCGCAAACATACATGCTATATACTACAGCGGGAAGGTCAATTCTAACATGTAACTCACAATATGTAGCCTGAAATTATATGTGACATGTCTCAACAGGAGCAAGTCATATACAATGAGAAATAAAATTGATGTATGAATCTATAATATTAGTAAAGTTCAGGGTCTTGAATCACTTTGATTGTCATTTTGTAAAAGAAAATTCAATTATTCTCCATTTATTTCCCTTTTGGAAACACTAAACTGAATGGCAAAATATATATATATATATATATATATATATATATATATATATATATATATATATATATATATATATATATATATATATATATATATATAAAAACAAGGTACAGTATGCATTATGCATCCACACTCATGGAGGGATGCGTTCACTATAGACTTTATAGGGGAGGCAAGATGAAAGGCCTGTTTAGACAGGCCAATTATTGTTTTGCTTGTTTCTCAATGATCATATTGATAATTGCCCAGAGTGGAGTGACTGAAGGATAAAACCAACGATAAATGCTAAAAGTATCACAGGAACATCTACAGTAGGCATAGCTGCCAAGCGCAGTCTCTCAGGACAGACATTAGATAGCAACGATATTGATCATTTGGCAAGATGTTGCTAGTAAAGGGATCTTTAGCGACCACCGAAATATTTGTAAGATGATTAATATTTGATCAATCTTATCATTACTGTTATGTATTACTTTACCTCGCAAGTTAATTTTTTTTTGTCAAAAATAGTTTTTATTTGTGTCCCATACGTTTATACTGTAGAGGCTTTAAACTTTTTTTTCTAGAGATATAAATAGTGGGGGTCTGAGCGTACAGTCCCTCATGCATTATATCTGTGATATGTTCATCCGTCGTGAAAATGGAGCCCTGTGTATAGGTTTGACGTATAAGCTGAGTGTTTTCCTGGCGCATACACCGAATGTAGGGCTCAATGGGAGCAAAGCCTTAGAAGATGATATAGTGAGGATTTTTTCCCCTTCAAAGCGGTTGGAAATTGGAACTACAACATACCATACATTAGAACCAAGGGCACTCTGCTGATCTATATACTAGATTCTGCTCACTACCTGTGTAACTAAACCATGCCCCTGGACAATGCAAGTCTCCATTACGTAATTTGCATTACAACGTGGCTTTCAAATTCCTAACGGGGGATTGACATTTTTCTGGATTCTCACATTTCAGTAAGTACTTATCACCTGTGCTTTAGAGAATAGCGGAGAAAGTCCACTGGATATATAGCAGCAGCACAAACTAAAGGCCCTTTTAGATTAGCATAAATTCTCATCTGAAAAATTGTTCAATGGAGCAAAAGTGCACAATCAGAGCTGGTGTAAACACGGTCAGCGATCTTTCGTATCTATATCGGTGATCGCAACTTTTTTGCTGACAAAAATATTATCATTCATCTGTAATAAATTTTCAAGTGTAAAAAGGAATCACTCGTTTTTCCATGTCAAACCAGTAATTCACAATTACGAATATTTAAACGATAATATACACGGTAAAATACAGCTCGTTCGATCCTGAACGAATTGCTAACGGATCGCTATTTATTCGATCATAATAATTTTACTGTTGGCCTAAATGGACCTTTTGACTATAGGCTTGCCTTAAATTGGCCAAGATCAGAGTTAGTCGAGAAGGGGGTATAGATGAAGAGATATTTCCCACGATAGGAATGTTCTTTTCCACATGAAATATTGTGCATTTATGCCTCAGAAATTTTTTGTCTCGAGAGATCGTAATCGCTCCATTATGTCTACAGTCAGATCTACAACCAACTTCAATAAATCTTTTTTTTAACAGGGCAGAAACTAAATAGAGAGTCAATGCAAGTTAGATGTTATTATGAATTTTCCCTCTATATAACGCATGCACATATAATACATTAGTGGTCAAAAGTGCACCAGATAAAATATGCAGCATATATCATTGACACATATGTATGTGAAGTACTGTGGAGGTTCTCAGATCGTAGTGATCATGTGGGCAGGGATTTTTCTTGACTTCCTGTCAGTAATCCCTTTAATGAACACTACAGTCAGCCTCCACCCAGCATGACAAAGCTGATAACAGGTAATTGAACAGCAAATTTAGATAAGATAGACTTCAGATTAAGTGTTCCTTTAAATGGGTTGTTAACAATTCAGCAGCTCAAGATTCAGACGATTACGATGCCGCATCAGTTGGGTTAAAAGACCAATAGTATGAAGTATTTCCCCTCCATCCATAGACAGACATGGACATCTCCTAGAGTAAAGAAATGGTGCAGACAAGGAACGAAATGTACATTAGTAAGTAGTAAACTTGGTGATTTTCATCTATTAAACTTTATTAGTTAAGCAGACAATCTTTTCATTAGTTACAATCACAACCATTCCTGAATTTTGACTTCATAATCAAACTTATAGTTTTTGAACAGCCTTGTGAAGTTTGGAAGGAATTTTTTATAAATTATTAAAGGCTGTGTACACCGTTGAAATAGTTTTTGTTTTTAAATAAAAATGTCTCTCAGTGCGTTTTGTGCACCTTTCTAAATACTTTTTTATTAAAAATTATTTTAACTTTTTGAGATACAACTGCTTTATATACTGTACACAGAACAGCTGTATCTAGCGCTGAAACCTGTACCCGTCAGATCAGCGGCACTGACGGGTTCAGTGTCAGCGGGTCCTGCGTGTCTCTGACATGCAGGATCGAGCTGTTACCGAGCTGTTACATCTAAGTTCATAACTTAGGGCTCATTCAGACGAGCGTGTATCACGTCAGTGTGACGTCCGTTAAAACAACAGCCGTCACGCGGACTCATGTATTTGAATGGGGCCGTTGACACAACTGTTGTCTCAACGGAGCGTGTGAAGGGTCCGTGAAAAAATGGGACATGTCCTATTTTAATGTGTGTCACACATCCCTCCATAGACTCTAGTTTTTATAGAACTCTATAGAACTTGAATTTTTCACGTTCGAGGTTAACGACGCTCGTCTGAATGTAGCCTTAGATGTGATCGATAACAGGTGGTCGGCTAAGAGCAGGTCCTGGGTGTCTCTAAGGCCTGATTCACATGAATGTTGTATATGTCCGTGTGCTGTGCGTGAAAACAACAGACAGCCGACTGAGTCTTGTCCGTGATTCACGCACCAGTTGCTAAAGGAATGCAGAGAAAAAAAATAAAAAATGTGCACCAACACTGACATAAAAAACGTATGCCACATGTAACACACACTGATGCCACACGGAACTGCAACCCTGGAAAAACGCTGCATTTTTTGCAGACTCAAAATGGACACGTTCGTGTGAATCTAGCCTAATACACAGGATCCAGCAAATATTGATTACATCTGAGTTCTTAAAGGGGTTGTCCCACAAAACACACGTATCCCTTATCCACAGGATAGGGGATACATGTGTGACCACTGGGGGTCCGACCACTGGGACTCCCAGCGATAAGGAGAACGGGGGACTGAAAGTGCTCCATGAGAAGCATGGGACTTCCGTGTCTGTGTCCGGCAGCTTCATAGAAATGAATGGAGCGCAGCTCACGCTTGTGTGCATGCGTGACCGGCGCTTTATTCATTTCTATAGAGCTGCCGGACACAGAAGCCAGACACAGACCCTGGTCGGACCCCAAGCGATCACACATGTATCCGCTATCCTGTGGATAGGGGATATATGTGTTTTGTGGGACAACCCCTTTAAGGCAGCTACAGTCTACCACGACCATGATACTACAGTCACAAGAAATCCTAACTTGAATTGTTTCTTAATGACTGTAGTGTCGCGGTTGCGGCAACCTGCAGATCATAACATGGTCACCATGACTTTTATTATTGCGATGCAGTTAGCATGACAGTCTGATGACACAGCGATCTTTGGCCATACGGCATGTGTAGCGGTTAAAGTCACTGTGGATCTGTAGCCATAATGTGTCACTGTCCTATGAAGACTCTTTTGCTGCAAGTCAGTTTAGCTTCTGATCTGCTAGGTGTGCTCCGATCAATGGTAAGTGCTATTATTTTGAAATGGAAATGTCTAGGACAAACAACAGCTCAGCCACGAAGCAGTAGATCATGCGAACTCCCACCAAATGCTGAAGCGCATCACATGTGAAGATCACTCCCTACAGAGCTCCAAACATACTCTGGAAGTGACAACAGCACAAGAACTTTGCGTTGGGAGCTTCATGAAATGGATTTCCATGGTTGAGCAGTTGCACACAAGCCTAAGATCACCATGCTCAATGCCAAGAGTTGACTGGAGTAATATAAAGCACGTTGCCACTGGACCGTGGAGCAGTGGAAATGTGTTCTATGAGGAGTTGAATCATGTTTCACTACCTGACAGTCTGATGGATGAATCTGGGTTTGGTGGATGTACGTTACCTTAGTGCTTAGTGCCTGCTGTAAAATTTAGTGGACGTGGGAGAATGGTCTGGGGCTGTGGTTCCTTATATCCAGCGACGGGTAATGTTAATGCTACAGCAAAGATATTTTAGTCAATTGTAGGCTTTCAACTTTGGGGTAACAGTTTGGGGGAAGGCCCTGTTCAGGTCTTGCACTAGGATTCTAAATAAAATAAAAAAAGGCAAAGCACCTCATGGGACAGTATGCAGAAACTTGTTTCAAGTGCAGCAAAAGCAAATGTGCTCACCTGGTATTGTTGTGTGCAAGGTCAACAAAAGGTGTTGCCGTCTAAGGATCGCTGCTGATCCCCGTGATTACCAGCTCTCTCCCGCTCCTACTGTTCCTAGATACAGGGACCAATAGAGCAGGCGCCATCTCCAATCACCGCAGTGGCGTAACTACCGCTATAGCAGCCGTAGCGGCTGCTATGTCGCCCGCGGGATGAGGGGGCCCGTGTCGCCCGCCGGCACAGGCCCCCACCATGGCCGGAGGCTCCGCTAGCAGCCGCTATGGCTGCTACAGCGCGACGCCACTGAACACTACGGCAGAGCAGGAAGGTATCTCCCCGCTCTGCCATTAAACAAAAGACATGTATCCCCTATCCACAGGATAGGGGATGCATGTGTGATCGCTGGCAGCGATAGAGAGAAAGGGGGACTGAAAGTCCCCTGAAGTTCTCATCACAAACCTCGGACTTCCGGGGTCTGTGTCGGCAGCTCCGTAGAAATGAATGGAGCGCCGGTCGCGCTTGTGAGCATGCGTGACCAGCGCTCCTTTCATTTTTATTGAGCTGCGCAGACGCCGGAAGTCAAAGGTTAGTCATGGAGAACTTCAGGGGACTTTCAGTGCCCCATTCTCCTTATCGCTGCCAGCGATCACACATGTATCCCCTATCCTGTGGATAGGGGATACATGTCTTTTCACACTGTAGGTCGCATTTTTTTGGGGGGTTGGGGACGCTGTATGGCGTTCCCTACAGGGGGGGCTGTATGGCGTTCCCTACAGGGGGGCTGAATGGCATTCCCTACAGGGGGGGCTGTAAGGCGTTCCCTACAGGGGGGGGCTGTATGGCGTTCCCTACAGGGGGGGCTGTATGGCGTTCCCTACAGGGGGGGGGCTGTATGGCGTTCACTACAGAGGGGCTGTATGGCATTCCCTACAGACCCCCCCTGTAGGGATCGCCATACAGACCCCTCTGTAGAGAACGCCATACAGTCCCCCTGTGGCTAGCGCCATACAGCCCCCCTGTAGATAGCGCCATACAGCCCCCTCTGTAGATGGCGCCATACAGCCCCCCCCTGTAGATAACGCCATACAGCCCCCTCTGTAGATATCTACAGAGGAGGCTGTATGGCGTTATCTACAGGGGGGGGCTGTATGGTGCTATCTACAGAGGGGGCTGGATGGCGTTATCTACAGGGGGGCTGTATGGCGTTATCTACAGGGGGGACTGTATGGCGCTATCTACAGATTAGGCTGTATGGCGTTATCTACAGGGGGGACTGTATGGCGTTATCTACAGGGGGGCTGTAAAAAAGGCACTATCTACAAGGGGAGGGGTTGCGTGACACCCAGGGGAGGGGGGCCCCAGTCAAAAGTTTGCTATGAGGCCCAGTCTTTCCTAGTTACGCCCCTGAATCACCGTCCTTGGTTTCTGAGGAGACAAAACCCCTCCTACCCATAACATCATTGGCTGCCATTAGAACAAGTATTTCCTCATACCGACAGCATCATTGGCAGTCAAAACAATGGGAATTCCTTCCCACTGACAGCGTTGGTTGTCACGACATCGGATGTCCAGGATCTCATGTACAGACTTCACAATATACTGTACGACTACTCTAAATGTTACACCGGTGGCTTTTTCTGCATTATATCTCAGTACATTTCTCATTTTGCTTCCAGAATTCCAGCCTCTTCGTCATATAGAAAGGAACTATTTTTAGTACTAATTCATGAAGACGGTCTTAATAACGTGGAAAGTTTTAGAATTAGTCTTGTTATTTATTGATAGATCAAATGAGTTGGTATGTTCTTACATAAAATTATCCTTTAAATGAGTAATCATTTTATCTTTTACCACCTGTCTTTGATAATATTTTTTTTTCATTGTATTGTTTTCCAAATAACTTTGCCCACATCACTTTTCCCTCCACTTCCGTTTTTGCCACCAATTTTTGTGTTTAAAGTGTATGTTTATTGTTAAAGAGGCTCTGTCACCAGATTTTGCAACCCCTATCTGCTATTGCAGCAGATAGGCGCTGCAATGTAGATTACAGTAACGTTTTTATTTTTAAAAAACGAGCATTTTTGGCCAAGTTATGACCATTTTCGTATTTATGCAAATGAGGCTTGCAAAAGTACAACTGGGCGTGTTGAAAAGTAAAAGTACAACTGGGCGTGTATTATGTGCGTACATCGGGGCGTGTTTACTACTTTTAATAGCTGGGCGTTCTGAAGAGAAGTATCATCCACTTCTCTTCAGAACGCCCAGCTTCTGGCAGTGCAGATCTGTGACGTCACTCACAGGTCCTGCATCGTGTCGGCACCAGAGGCTACAGATGATTCTGCAGCAGCAAACACACAAACACACAAATTAATCCAAACGTTTTTAATAAAACACTAACATCAAACTGATCTAAAAAAAAAATTTTGGGTGACACTGTTCCTTTAAACTATCCAATAGATTTGAGATGAATTGCGAGCCAGACCGTCTCATCCAACATCAGCGTCTGACCTCACAAATGCTCTTTTAGCTGAGGAGGTGCAAATTCCCACAGACACACTCCAAGTTCTTGTGAAAAGCCTTCCCAGAAGAGTGGAAGTTGTCATAGCTGCAAAAAGGGGGCCCAACCACATTACGCATATTGGAAGGGGATTTCCAACAAGCTCATATAGGAGTGATGATGAGGTGTTTACATACTTTTGGCCGTATAGTGTGTGTGTGTATACATATATTGATAGATTAAAGGACAATTGATTATGAGATTTCATTGTATTTAATACCATAAAGGTGACCATATGTGGTGTTAATTTGGTCAAAAATGAGCAGCCGGTTAGATAATGTACCTACAGTGACTAAAAGAATTCTATGTATATTCAATGCAAATTATAAGAGGAATGACTTTTACAGTTAATTATTTTCTAAAATGCTATAAAAATTGATTTACTTTATATGGAATAAATACTAATGTTCTGATATCTGAAGGTTTATGCCCCAGTCTTTGTAATGCATTTTGGTATGTTTTAATATGACACAATATATCTAAGACTTTATATGTTGTGTGTGTGTGTGTTTGTGTGTATATGTGTATTTTTATATGTAGGTGTATGCATTTGTGTCTGTATGTGTGTGCGTATACATTTGTGTATGCAGATGGATGTGTGTAGGTAAGTGTTCATGTGTGTATGTCTATGTGCGTGAAAAATTGTGTGTGTGTGTGTGTGGGGGGGGGGGGGAATATGTCTGTGTGTGTATGTCTATGTGAGTGTATTTGTGTATGTCTGTGTGTGTGAGTGTATGTGTGTAAGTGTGTTTGTGTGTGTACGTATATGTGAATGCATTTGTGTATGTATGTATATATGTATGTGTGTGTGTGTGTGTGTGTGTGCTTGCGTGTGTGTGTATGCGTGTGTGTGTGTGTGTGTGTGTGTGTGTGTGTGTGTGTGTGTGTGTGTGTGTGTGTGTGTGTAACATTCAAATCATATGTCGGATGCTTTATGTTAAATGCATTTTCAAATTGCAGACTCATTAAAAACAACATTTCACAATGTAACTATTTTGTGTGTGTGCGTGTGTGCATGTGTATATGTGTGTGTTTGTTTGTTTGTGTATGTATGTGGATGTGTGTGTATTTATGAGTTTGTGTATATTTATGTGTGTGCATGTGTATATGTGTGTGTTTGTTTGTGTGTGCATGTGGATGTGTGTATTTATGAGTTTATGTGTATGTTTATGTGTGTGCATGTGTATATGTGTGTGTTTGTTTGTGTATGTATGTGTGTATGTGGATGTGTGTGTATTTATGTGTTTGTGTGTGCATGTGTATGTGTGTATGCTGGAGTGTATGTGTGTATTTCTGTACGTAAAATGTGTATGTACGTGTGTATGTACATATGTATATATGTGTGTATGTATGTAAGTATATGAGTGAGCATGTAACATTGAAACCATGTCAGATACTTTTAATCAATAAATAAATGCATTTTTAAACAATAGATTAAAGTGACATTTTTGTAGATCGCTCGTCGATTATAATACAATTATCTCCACTTTAATGATATGGAGTAGAGTAGTTCTCATCCAGTTAGGTAATCATAGTAGCTCCAATACTGCAAATAACTGATATTAATCAATATTTATGAGTCATCTGTCAATACACATTGAGCTTTATCTCTTGTATGTGAGTTCTACAAACATGGTGACTGAGCTGCTACTGACTTATTAAAAGACTTTTCAAGCCCCTAATGGGGATTGAAATAATTATACATAATCCCTTTAGACATATGGCTCTTCCAAAATGATTAACCTTGTTAACGTATTTACTGTAAGCCCCAGAATCTACAAATGCTGCTAATAGGTTTATAATTACATTTACAAACTTATTGATCTATATATGGAGAAAATAAAAAAGATGATAGATAGATAGATAGATAGATAGATAGATAGATAGATAGATAGATAGATAGATAGATAGATAGATAGATAGATAGATAGATAGATAGATAGATAGATGTGAACTAGATGTTCAAGAATAGACTTGTTGTGCAGACTTTGTGTTTCCTTTAGAGAACGTGATTCTCTTGAGGTGAAAGTAGGGGGGAGGGGAAAGTCCGTCTTGTGTATTATAATTGTTTATGGCTCAAGGGGTGTCCTACATTCACTAGACAGATACACCATTCCTTATCCTAATTGCTGATCTGAGATGGGAAACGCTGAGGCTGTCAGACATTTTGATGGACATTCAGTGACCCCTTTACTAATGATTATTAAATTAGTACACAAGCTTTCTTGGTGGTCTGTATTTTTTTTTTTCAGTTGGACCTTCGCTTTAAATTCATCCTGTGACCTTCATGTCAAACGTTATTTACCTTTCCCATAACCTTTCTTGCATGCTTATTATCCTTGGTTTATAGGACTCTTAATCTATTTTACATTAGGCTGCTTCATTAAGGTCATTTACAGATTGTGGGGCTGCCGGATGGCGCAGCATGCTTACACAGCAGGGAGTACACACAATTGCGTGACAGTTGTAGGCAAGATGTCACCCCATAGGTGGCACAGATAATACACTGTAATGGGTCTATTTCGTTACATACAGATACAAACTATAGTTTTAGCTTTTTTCTTTCGTTCCTCATAAATTGTAAAGAGTTTTCCTAAAGTGGTCAATTTTACTTCAAATGGAGAATGCAGAATTGAGTAAAGCAGAAAGTTCATTTGGCAGAGATGAGTATATAAATATATAATATATACGGGGCATTTCCATAGGGGGTGCAGAGGTAGCAGTTACACCGGGGCCTTAATGACTGAGGGGGCTAAAGACCGTTCTGTCTTAAAAGAAGACATCAATATTATAAACGGCACATAGTAAGTCAGGGGCCCTGTTACAGATTGTGCACTGGGGATCAAGAACTTCAAGTTACACCTTTGATTATTTATTAATATATTTATATAACACCATCATATTCCTCAGCACAATACCAAAATTACTGCTGGAAGAACGGCTTGGCAGGGAAAGAACCGGCCTGCCATAAAAGTTGCATCACAGAGGGAAAAACGGCCAAACCCAGGAGGTCTCAGAAAAGATCGGAGTCAGCGTGAGTACCTGGGGAAAATGGAGGCAATGGCCTGAACTAGTCTGCAGAAAATAGGCAGGAGAAAAAGGGCACCTGGTGTATAGAGCAACTAAACAAGGAGCGATACAAACTACAGCCACTACCGGATTTTATCAGAGCATGCACTTGGTATAGTCAATGGCGCTAGTAATATAAGGACTAAGAATACCCATTCGAAGCTGCATCATTTCTTTGTCATCATTGTGATGCGGTTTCAGCTAGTTTATAGCATCCGTTCAAGTAAAGAAAGTTAAGCGCCATTTCTGTCTCAGCCTTCTCTATCACCTTAGGTCTGTCCATTTCACCTCTCGGCCCATAACCTAACTTTGCATTCTACTGTATGTGATTACATAATATTGTATAGGATATATATAGAATATAATGATCAAGTATTTATTTCAGTAGCGAACTTGCACATAGAGATGTCTGTGACTCCTTCCTGACTCCATGTCCCCAGTCACACACACACTAAAGCCAATATGATAGCAAGGAGCTATAATTAGAGATGATCGAATCGATACTAAACAAATTGAATTTGGTCCGAATTTCCAAAACGTTTCAGATTCAACTAAATTTTAAACCTTTGGGGCACGCGACACACGAATTTCAGAAAAATGGCTGCCCCCGGCCAGGGATCAAGTTTTCTCTTACCTGCGCTGCTGTTCATGGCCCTCTGCTCACCCTGGATTGGCTCTGTCTATAAACAGTGGATGGCGAAGGTGATCCCATTCATAATTTTTAAGATGCGGTGGTTCTGTGATTCTAGATGGCAGTGGTCATGTGATTTACTCACATGACCACCTCCCTGAATGCCCGTTCTTCTGTGCTGGGGCTGAAAGCGTTCAGAGCATGTGCAAATACAGGTAGCAGAATCTTCTGTATTTTATGGGCTTTTAGGACTTGGAAAACAACTAGAAATATCCCCCATGGGAGGAGGTATTCAGCAAAATATCTGGCAGAGGGGCTTTTGGGCCCCCTCAGGCACCAGGACTGGGGTGTGACTGCTACTTCTGCACGCCCTATAGCTATGCCCCTAGCAGCTGATATGAGTTTAGTATCTGGCAGGATGTGGCATGCTATCATCATTTGTTAAGCTGCCCACACACATTAGATCCACCTACAGTTGTTAGGTGCAAGTATGTAGCTATAGGGGGTGCAGGGAGAGTAATTCCACTCAGGCCGAGGTGCATGAAGCGGCCCAAAGGTCCATCTGCCACATAAGAAGACACCAGAATTATAAATGGCACATGGTAAGAGGAGAATTGTGTCCCAGGAGCTTCAAGTTTTTCCTCTAGATAGGGGATACGAGAATCTGGCAATGTTTTATTTCAGCATGTCCGTACTGGGATATGAGCTTTTCTCCATTTGTTCATTGAAATAAACATGAACATGTGGCTTAACTGAGCGTGCATGATTATGGGGTGTCGTGGAAGTCAATGGCTCAAAATATATTAGACTGAAATTTGGATGAGTTTTCCAATAGACACTCACACCAGGAACTTTATCCACCATCCTAATCAGGATATTTCATACCGATATATATCGAGAGAGGAGAAAAAACACACAGACGCTGCTGATATGCTCAAAATACTCCTCTGGAGGTTTATTACCAAACTCCACTATAATAATATCATTCAAATGGGGTGAAGACTCGAGGTTAACCAATCAGAGGCAATGTGACAATAATTCTTATTCAGCCAATTACAGACATACGATACATTCCAGATACATCATTATTATTCTTCACACATCAGGTTTGCAGGTGGCCTTATCTCTCTTGGCAAGAATGTTCCTGTAAGGTGGGGGAGGCACTCCCACAAGCATATTTGCCACCCTCCCATCTCACTCCCTGTTCCTTCTCTGCAAGCTTCGTATGGGAGCCAAGGTCAAAGATAAAACAAACAAAATCAACATTACTTGCGTTAAAGGAACAATGACTTTCTTATTCACTACAAAAGAACCAAGATGGGAACTCCAGACAAGATGGCTGCTGCACGAAACGAAATAATTTAAACATTATTATAATCACTTTCACATAATACATATCTTAGTAATTCGGCATCTTGCTTGATAATTCATAATGTAATTTCATACAGAGAATATAAGCAAATATAGTGGCATGTAAATAAATTCTCCTCCACCTCTGAAAACGAATGAATCTATTGAGATTCATCCTGTCCTAGTACTGCACAGACTATGGTGGTAAGACCCATGTGCAGCCAGGTTCTTTTACAATATTACCATGAGAGCTGCGTTCCACTAATAAGATGATACCTGGTTTCAGAATATATATATTTTATGGGACAAAACAAATTATATATATATATATATATATATATATATAAAATTATTTTATTCAATTACAAAGGCCCTTTTTTGTGGGCTACATTACTTAATGGTATCTTATGTCATGACATTACTTAAGAGATTTATTCTACAAACCTGAGCAAAAAAAAACAACAAACTGTTAAACCACCTGAGACCTTATTATATTGATCAATGCAACAAAAGATAAAGCAGGACCATGTGCCTGGCCCGTGCCCTTCGTCAGGTATCACAGCTTGCATAACGCATGGCTGCTTCCCTTTTCCCCTAGAGCATTGTTTACTCCTTGGGGATATGGCAGTACATTTAATGAGGTTAGGTTATATGATTTATTTATTTTTATATTTTTTTATCTAGTAGTGCATACATAATGGATGCTAATGGTATCTTTCTATATTGTTATTTTAATTCTATTTTACAATAAATGACCAAGAAGGGGACTGTGTTCCTATTGTTCCATTTATATTATCTATGACTAAGCTCAATATTTTATGTCAGAAATATAAAATAATTATGCTGTAATAATAAATAAATGGATGAGATACATATATTGCTGCTATTCTATTGGAGGCTACATTGTTCACAATGTACATATTCCACAGTAAGAGCAGCATTAGGCAGGACTAACACTTCTGTCTTTATGAGTTTGGCACAGTTTTTGAAAAAAATAAATCTAAAAACAAAGGTGTTATGTTATGAAACGAAACTAATAACAATTCCGCCAAAACAGGAACAGCCCAAAAAAATAAAAAAATGAAAGCAAGTCAGAGGCCCAGCTAAATAAGAAACCGACCTACCAGCTTAGTATTCAGGAGAAGCAACCACATAGCTAGAGTAAAAAATTAAAATTCTGACTGCCAGCAGATGCCACTAGGGGGAGCTCACTTTATACAGATCTCATTGAGTTGATTCAATTGCGTTGAGTCGCAAATAACTGACAGAAGTTGAAGCGCTTGATGTCTCTGTCCATATCTGGGCAGTGACATCAGGGGAAACTCCTGAAGCGGAATCCCTGAACACATGGGGATTCCCCTTCAGGAGTTGCCGCTGATGTCACTGTCCGGATCTGCCCGGCCCAGCACGGATGCAAAACTTAATGCAAACCGGCGGGGCAAAATGGTCGATTTTACCGGCCGACACTTGGGCTCGGGAACGACCCGGTCGTGTGAATCCCGCCTAAGTAAACCAAAGAACGCTACAGAAACGCATAATGAGTATAGGACGATAATCTAAAGATTTGTAAGAAAGCCTATAGAAATAAACAGGCATAGTGATGGCAGTAACGGCAGCATCTAATGATATCCTAATGCTAAAAAAGGGGGCAACACATACCTAAGGACATGATGAAACAGCTGAGATGGGACACAGGAGCAAAGACGCCTCGACGCGCGTTTCGCCACGGACCGGCTTCGTCAGGAGGCTGACGATATTAAAATAAAGGGGAACTTATATAGGATAGCTAGCACTGATAATACTACACACCTGTGGATGCTGCGCAGATCGACGCTCACACCGCATGTTGCGAGACTCCTCATCACCGGAAGCGTCAGAGTGTCCGCATGGTGATGACGCGTCCCGTCAGGTGACGCAGGACGCACATCACCAAGGAGATGCGGACAAACAGAATTGGCACCATGGAATGAGGGAATCACAGCGCATACGTGGAGGAGCGTGCGTACACATACAGACACTAGCTGAATGAGACATACAGGGAATTGAGGGAGCAGATGGGTATATAAGAAACAGCTCAGAATAGAGAAAAACTCTATAAGGACAATATAAGCATGGTGTCATAAAATTAACAGATACCAATTTCAATTCATGAAGGATATGTAAAAATATATAAAAATAATATTAATAATAAATAATCTATAAATATATAATAGATCAAATTAACACAATAACAGAAAATACATAATATATGTTATATACATGTAATGAAAAAATATATAAATATATATCTGATGTAAAAATAAATTATGCATAAAGTTTTCATATAAATGACACCTACATTACCTCTGTCTAATAATATTGAATAAAAGTGAAGACAAAATGTGTAAATAAAAATGAATAAATAAACAAAATAAAATATACTGTGAAAACAGCTGAATAAATAAAAAGTACATAAAGTAAAAAGGTTTTTTGTTGGTGTTATTTATTATTGGACATGTGACTTTGAGTTGGGTCAGGTCTGTTAACCCTTTGGTATACTTATCGGTTTACCTTGCTGCTGCTCTCCATGTGTTTGTTTGTATGTTCATCATATTTCATGTGATACCATGTATTGTTATTTATTAATAAAGATATATATATTCTTTTACAATACGTGGCTGCTATATGTTTAATACCATTTATTGGGGTGTTATGTCCCCTGTGCTTCAGTGCTTCTGGGTTGTTTCTATAGTCGTTGGGGACCCCCTGCTTTTCCCTTTTTTAGAGGTCTTCTGTAGGTTTACTAGAAGTTGAAGGGGCACAGTGCTCAGCCAAGGCGTTACAGCGGGCCGCAACTATTTAACTGTATGGGTCCAAGAGATTTCTAATGGCGGCCTTGATGCCAGTGTGGACAGAACAATAATGAATCTATGGTTCCTGTAAAATAAGAAAACATGAAAAAGTGATTAAACAGTTGAAACTAAATGTTATTTCATGCCTTCGTAATCAAATTAGTTTGGACCAGTTATATTGGGTGGGAAAGAGTCAGCGTAAGAATAGATTAATGTAGCGTGCTATTAGTGCTAATAGTACGGCAGAAAACACTGCAGCTAAACATCATGTCAATGTGACAATAGTGCATCCCTTTGTGTTACTTGTTAAGAAAAAGGCTAAATAGTGATTAGTTACACGCATACATTACAATGCTCTTAATCCCAGAGCCTTTAAAAATTGGCGCTCTCAAGGCTTATGCGATTAAATGCAGAAAGATCTGTAGCATAGTACCTTAGTACCAGATTTTATTACCATTATTATTATTTTTTTTCATTATAGCTGGGCTTTTTTTTTTCTTATATGGGAAAAAAAACACTATAAATATGTGTTTTTGTTGATTTTGAGGAATAATAAAATTAGACTTTTATTATTTTGTACTCTTCATATATAAGGATTGCTGCGAAGCACACAAGGTAAAATGAATGTGCACCCTTGACCATTTTTTTTTTATCTAAATAAGTTCAAAATTCTGCACTGCTTAATTTCTCAATATATCTTTATAGTGGTCAGAGCTCCATTTATGTGATACTGAGCACCAAATTCCCTGCTTATTGATATATTAAATAGATAACATTCTGGCTGCCTGTATTAACCACTAGAGGGAGCATGGGAGCTGGCTGCATACTGCCCATACATTAAACCTTATAATAAAACTGTATGCTCTCTCTAGTG